>NW_006297827.1:105164-125621 GCF_000327345.1 Myotis davidii
TTGAGCATGTGCAGTAGGCAGGCACTTGAGTCTTCTATACATAAAAGTGCTTCTCACAAAGGCAAAAAGTAGCACTCTCTAAATGGGTGCTCTAAGGCAGTCAATTTTCTTGACACACACAGCCTACTCTAGCTTTCACTTCTCTGATTTGGGGCCTTACATTACAAAGGCACATTTTTCTGTTATAAAGAACACAGTAGGCCAAGGCTCTTATCTTCAAGGTTAGGAACTCAATGTGCAGCAGAAACTGTGGACAGCAGACAACAGCAATAAGCTCAAGCTCATTGCTGCCACTTAGGAAGGCCAATGTTGCTAGATCTTCTTTTACAGAGACACCAGATATACTGTGTATGTGTAAACAGTTTTAATTTTTAAACATCAGGACAATTAAAAATACTGTACAAACATAATGAAACATGTCTGTGAATTGGTTACAGCTGCAGGCCACTAGTGTGACCTTTCTATGTTAATTTAATGTGTGTCTACAACTTGGTTTTAAGAAGAGAAATTGAGCCAAGCCAGCATGGCTCAGTGGTTGAGTGTCAACCTATGACCCAGGAGGTTACAGTTTTATTCTGTGGTCAGGGCATGTGCCTGGATTGTGGGCCCGATTTCCAGTGGGGGGCGTGCAGAAGGCAGCCAGTCAATGATTCTCTCTCATCATTGATGTTTCTCTTTCTCTCTCCTTCTCCCTCTCCCTTCCTCTCTGAAATCAATAAAGATATATTTTTTAAAAAAGAAGAGAAATTGAAAAACAAATATTCAACACCCAACCAAAAGTTATATTCTCTTCCACAAATAATTCCAAAGCAATTTCTCATGTCACCTGTAAGGAATAAATAGAAATCAGTTTCTGGAAAAGTCCAGACCAGACTGGGCAGGGCTCAGGGGTATGCCTGTTTGCATGCTGTCATCAATTCTGGTAGGCTGATAGCTCTAACTATTCAAAAATGTGCTTTGCTAGGCTTAGTACTAATCCTTTCATAAAGTACATAGTTCTCTGAAACAGAACATACATGTGTAATAATCATTGGCATGTTTACTTTGCAGTTTACATCCAGATACATAAATTTTGAAAGTTATGTTTACTTTCGATCCCATTTCATTTGTAAAGTTTGCTCAGAATAGTTGGCAACATCAAACTACCCCAGAAGACAGAGAATCTGACTACAAGAAAAGAGTTGGAGAGAATCACTTGAAGGTAAACAGAACTCTGAGGTCAAACAGTAGTTGGGTTTTGCTTTGGGTTAGTAGCCCTAAAAAGCAAAATAATATCTCCACCAATTCTGGTCATAAGATCATTATTTAAATGGAGTGACACTATAATTTATCCTCAAGGCACATCTTTAGCATATAAAGATTTCCCCCAAATTTCTTTTATAGCTGATTCAGCCTTGTATGAGGGTTACTATGATGGGAGCCAAGTCTTCTTAATTTTCACACACACCATAATGCCTAGCTGTACCCAAAGTTCAGAAGTTGTTCAGGTAGGGCTGATGGGATTATAGAGTGATTAGGTTAAGTTGCATACCCAGTGGCCAAACTACTTTCAGGGTCTACTAATTAGAACAGACAATTTAATCAAGTGTCCAGATGATGTAATCAAACCACCCAGCCTTGACTGAGTTACTAGGATAGCCAACCAGACCAGCTTCAGACCTCAGAATTGTCACATACTAAGGACTGAAAGTATCTTTTTTTAGGACATTTGTTATGTGATCAGTGTGTCCATGAGCCACTCAAGGATATTCTGGAATATTGAACTAATCCTAACAATGGGACGAAAGCCTGGTTGGTTTTGCAAAAATATTGGAAACATCAGGCTGAGAATATTCCCTTCTATTGATCTTTTCCTAACAAGTATCAGTCTCATTATTCCTGGGTGTTTTATGCAGATTCCTAAAGCCATATTAGACATTGAAACATATGCTAGAAATTATTCTCTAGTTTTTTCCCGTGTATGTTTTGCCTCCAAAACTAAGTTAGAGAAAGTATGTACAAATGGAAATAACATGGCCTTCAGAGTCAGCTATAGTTCTACCTTTAAAATTGGAAAAACCCTTCAAAGAGTTGTAAAAGTTCAAATGAGATTATGTATGAACAGTGCTTAAGAAATATTAGTTTTTATTTCCACTTTCATATTCTCAAGCCTTTTATTATAATGCTAACAGAGTTGCCACATAAAAATGAATGAATGAATATACTCTAAAAAGAAGAAAAGAGAGGGACTAAGGACTTCTGATCAAGATGGTGAATGTAAATAAACTTTGTGTTCCCTTCCTCTCACGACCATATCTAAATTACAACTAAATTATATAACAACCATTCTGTTCAGCTGAAGACTAGCTGAACAGAATTTCTATAACTGAGGATATAAAGAAGAAGCCATGTTGGTAGAATGGGTGCATTGGCAGGTCCTACACCCAAGTGTAGTGGTTAAAATCAGGAGGGATATTTCCACTGTGGAGGACCTCCTGGGGCGAGAGAGGTCACAGTCCCACGTGAGGCTTCTCAGCCAGGGCTCCTTCATTATTTAAATGGGGTGACACTATAATTTATAGTGTCACGCCAGGAAGAGGAGTCTCCAATAACTTCTAGATGTGAAAATCAGTGGGGATTGTGTCTGAGTGAGATGGATGGCTACCTGAAGACAAAAGTGTTCTTCTTGAGGGACCCACACACACAGTCTCATTTGCTCACAAACTCACTCACTCTGAGCTCCAGCACAGGGGCAGCTGCTCAAAAAATGCCAGGAACCTAACTTCAAGGAGATGGCTAGAGGGGGAGGGGTTGAGGCAGCTCTTCCTAGGGACAGAAGTGCTGGCAGGCACCATTGCTCCTTTGTTGAATTCTCTCTCCACTCAGCTGGTCCAGCACAGGAGGCTGCCAAATCTGAGATCTCCATTAACCTGGCTAACACTATTCACCAGCCCCACCCAATCTGGCACAAAGCTCTTCCAGGCACTTTCCCACACAAGCAGCCTGCTTTGGCTCACACTGTGGACTTTCCCCAAATCTCTCAAAGTTCCACAAATCGCAAACAAGCAGCAAGCAGCCTTGGAATGCTCTATACCTCTTGCTAAGTGATCCTAAGCCTAGCACAGCGGTGACTGGTGATAACCTGTATTGTAACTCCCATCAGGTGGCCTAAAGCCTGGCATATCGGCATCCAGCCTTGGAGCCAACTAAATGACCACAAGATTTGCATGAGTGCCAGGTGGCCTTAGCACATATTGTGGCACTGACCAAAGGGTTCAAAATCCAGCATAAGTGGCAGTGGCCTTGGTTCACAGCATAGCCTCTCCCAAGTGCCTCCAAACTTAGCACAAGTGGCAACCAACTGCAGATAACTTTGTAGCTCCTACAGGTAGCTTAAGCCAGACACAAGCAGTAGCTGACCTTGGCCTGCACCAGAGACCCTCCCAGGAGGCTCCAAATTGGTGGCTGGCTTCACACCAGAGCACCACCCAACCACCTCCACAAACAAAACACCAGAAGGGCAGACTCACCTGGCACCAAAGCCCCACTACAGTGACTCCTGCTCTGTGGAGTTAGCCCCTAAACAACAGCTTGTCTGCTAGTCATGGCAAGCACTCACAGCCAGTCAGACTGAGGGTCATTCACACCCACTGAGGTGCCAACTGCAATCAGGCTTAAGTACAACAGGAAGGCATACATAACCCACACAAGGGAAACCGCTGTAGTACCCAGCTCAGGGGACCAGGGAGACTATGCCACTGGGCCCTAAATGAACCAACTGCATAAAGCTACTCTGCCAAGCCTGTGAGACGTAGCGGTTCTACCTAAACCACAGGGAAAAAACACAGGGAGTCAGCCAAAATGAGGAGACAAAGAAACTTGTCAAAATGAAAGAACAGGATAAAACTCCAGAAAAGAATTAAATGAAATGGAGACAACAAAGAGAAAACATAAAAAATGAGATAGTATAACCCACCCCACCATTTAAAAACTATTGTTTCTGTAATTGACAACTTGTAAAATAATGTGTAGCTACAGATAAACAACTTGCTTAAAGGATTCTAGGAGCTAACTTCAAAGGAAGCAGATTCCAGCTTCCAGGTATTTCAGCTCCAGGAGATTTGCTAACATTTAACTGACTGGAAACCAGACCATCCCTTAATGGGCTCCAAGATGGTTATCAGAGCAGAGCAGACAGCACCCCCAATGAGAGCCCACAACCCCTTCAAGTTTCATTTGTTCTGTTTTCCCCTTTCTCTCTCATAAAAACCCCTGCCTGCACTGAGATGTTAAGATGGTCTTTCTGATGAGAATGCCCCATCTTCTCAGGCTGCTGGTTCTTGAATAAACTGATTTTTCCTTCCATCAGCCCCCGTCTCTTGAGTATTGGCTTTGAGCAGCAGGCAGTCAATACAAAACATAAAAAAAGAGCCAGTCAGAAATGAATATAATACTGAAATGAAAATACATTAGAGGGAATCAACAGTAGAGTAGAATGAAGCACACAATCAAATCAGTGATCTGGAAGACAAGGTAGTGAAAAACACCCAATCAGAACAACAAAAAGAAAACAAGGAAAAATATGAGACTAGTTTAAGAGATCTCAGAAGAACATCAAGTGTACCAACATGTGCATCATAGGGATATTATAAGGAGAAAAGAAAGAGCAAGAGATTGATTGAATCCTATTTGGAGAAATAATGACTAAAAGTGCCCCTAACCTGGTGAAGGAAATAGACATATAGGTCCAGGAAGTGTAGAGTGCTAAACAAGATGAACCCATAGAGGGTCACACCAAGACCCATCATAATTAAAATGGTAAAGGTTAAAGACAGAGAGAATCTTAAAAGCAGCAAGAGAATTACAGTTAATTACCTAAAAGGGAGCTCCCATAAAACTGTCAGCTGATTTCTCAACCGAACCTTTGCAGGCCAGAAGGGATTGGCATGCAATATTCAAAGTGATGAAGAGCAAAGACCTACAACCAAGTTTACTTCACCCAGCAAGACTATTATTTAAAATTGAAAGAGAGATAAAGAGCTTTCAAGACAAGAAAAAGCTAAAGGAGTTTAGGACTACTAAACTGGTAATACAAAAAAATGTTAAAGGAACCGTTCTAAGTACAAAAGAAAAGATAAAAATGTGAATAAGAAAATATAGGAAAGAAGAAATTCTCACTGACAAAGGCAAACAGCAAAAGCATTGGATCAACCAACTATAAAGCTGTTACAAAGATTAAAAGACAAAACTAGGAAGATCATTTGTAATTACAATAATAAATTAAAGGATACACACAAACATATACAAAAAAGCAAAAACATAAACATTGAGGGAGTAAAAATTGAAGTAATTTTAGAATGTGCTCATATTTAAGTGACCATCAACTTAAAATAAACTGCTATAAAAATAGCTTGTTACATATGAGCACATGGTAACCAAACCAAAACCTATAACAGATATACAAGATATGAAAAGAAAGGAATCCAAACATAACACTATGGAAAGACATCAAAATACAAAAGAAGTGAGCAAGAGAATAAGAAAGGAACAGAGAAGAATTACAAAACAATCAGAAAACAATGAATAAAATGACAATAACTACATCCCTATCAATAATTACTTTAAATGTAAATGGACTAAATGTTCTAATCAAAAGCATAGAGTGGTTGAATGTGTAAAAAAGCAAGACCCACACATATGTGCCTACAAGATACCCACCTCAGATGGAAAGACACACAGAATGAAAGTAAAGGGATGAAAAAAGACATTTCATGCAAATTGAAATGAAGAAAAGCACGGATAGCAATTCTTAGACAAAATAAACTTTTACTAGTAAACAAGGGTTGTAACAATAGACAAAAAGGGCATCCTATCTAATAAAAGAGCAATATGCAAATTGACCATCACCCCAAACACACAAGATGGCCACCCCCATGTGATCAAGATGGTTGCCCCCATTTGGACACAAAATGGCTACCACAAGATGGCTGGCAGGGGAGGGCAGTTAGGGGTGATCAGGCCAGCAGGGGAGGGCAGTTGGGAGGGACCAGGCTGGCAGGGGAGGGCAGTTAGGGGTGATCAGACCAGCAGGGGCGGGCAGTTGGGGGGGACCAGGCTGGCAGGGGAGGGCAGTTAGGGGTGATCAGACCAGCAGGGGCGGGCAGTTGGGGGGGACCAGGCTGGCAGGGGAGGGCAGTTAGGGGCAATTGGGCCAGCAGGGGAGAGGGATGTCGGTGGGATCAGGCCTAAACCGGCAGTCAGACATCCCTCAAGGGGTCCCAGATTGGAGAGGGTGCAGGCCGGGCTGAGGGACAACCCTCTTCCTCCCCCCAGCCACCCCCCCCGGCGCACTAGGCCCGAGTTGGACATCCCCTGTGGGGTCCCGGATTGGAGAGGGTGCAGGCTGGGCTGAGGGGACAGCCCCACCCCGTGCATGAATTTCGTGCACCGGGCCTCTAGTTTCATAATAATAAAGGGACCAATCCAACAAGATGATATGACCCTTGTAAACATCTTTGCATCTGATGTAGGAGTTCCTAAATATATAAATACTAGAGGCCTGTTGCAGGAATATTCCTGCAAGAATAGGGCTTCGTGCAGCTGGAACAAAGCAGAGAAGGGAGCAAAACTCGTTGAGGCGGGCTTCGCTCCCACTTCAAGCCCCTGCAGCTGGTCTTGCCCTCCTGCTCCCAGCCGCTGCCCCTTCCCCTCCCAGCTGCTGCCCCTCCCGCTCCCAGCCACTGACCCTCTTTATTTGTCTTCTATAATTGAAACTTTGTTGCCTTGAGCCAAGGCCACAGCCAGCCCTGCAGGCGGGGAACCTTGGCTTCCTCCATCGCCGGGGCAACCAAGCCTACTGTTCGCTTCAGCTGCCTTGCTGCCAGCCGCCATCTTGGTTGGCAGTTAATGTGCATATCACCCTGATTAGCCAATGGGAAGTGTGTCAGAGGTACGGTTAATTACCATGTTTGTCTATTATTAGATAGGATTTATATATTTATATAAATATATATAACAAACATTGATGGACATAAAGGAAGAAACTGACAATAATACAGCCATAAGAGGGGACTTTAACACCCATTGACATCACTAGATAGATTCTTCCAGACAGAAAAACCATCAAGAAAACAGCAGCCTTAAATGACACATTAGTCCAGATGGACTTGATATTTTTAAGACATTTCATCCCAAAGCAGCAGAATATACATTCTTTTCAAGTACACATGGAAGGACAGACTTCATGTTAGGCCATAAAACAATCTCAATAAATTTAAGATTGAAATTATATCAAGTATTTTTTTCTATCACAATGGTATGAAACTAGAAATCAATTACAAGATGAAAACTGAAAAGCATACAGACACATAGAGGTTAAATAACATGCTATTAAACAATGAATGGCTTAACAATGAGATCAAGGAAGAAAAAAAATTCCATAAGACAAATGAAAATTAAAATACAATGACCCTAAGTCGGGATACAGCAAAAGCAATCCTAGGAGTGAAATTCATAATACTAAAGGCCTACCTTAAGAAATAAGAAAAAAATAAATCTCAAACAATGTAACCTCACCCAAAGGAACTAGAAAAAGAACAAACCAAAGTAAGCAGAAGTAAGGAAATAATTAAGATTAGAATGGAATTTGATGAAATAGAATTTAAAAAAACAAACAACAACAGAAGAGATCAAGAAATGAATAGCTGGTTCTTTGAAAAGATAAATAAACTTGGTAAACCTTTAGCCAGTCTCATCAAGAAATAAAGAGAAAGGGCCCCCATATAGTAAACCCTTGATTTTGCTGATCTAGATTTAATGGACTTCGAATTTAATTGACAAAATTTCCTGTCCATATGTCATATCTTAAAATTAACACTCATTTAATTTCAAATGCTTTTAACTAAGATTTGCTTATAACTAAATTACCAGGTTATTTTTTTTGTTATTAATGCAGTGTTATTTTAAATAAATTTTAGTGAATAGGCCATATGTTGGAAAAAAGAGGGTAGTAATTTCACTGACATAAATGTTATATATCTACAACTACAATTTACATATTTAAATCCAAGAGTCACTGCTCAAAAACAATGTTTGGTGAATAATTATCATGTGATCAGACAGCATCACACCTGGTGTGACTTTATGCAATATTTTAAACTCAGCCAATGTTCTGATGTGTGCTAAGCCATGCCCCAGCCATGTGCATTTGTTTACTCTCAGTGACTAGTGAATGCATGCATTTACTAGACTTACTCAGTATAAATTTAAAATTACTGTAACACATATAGAAAACTTATCTACAAAATTGAACTTTTCATATGTACTTAATTACACAATGTGTCTACATAAGTAAAATAGGTAAATAACTAATTTATCAATATTTTAACATGCATTTGGAAAACCTACTTTATTATATAATGGAATTTTGGCTTTGACAGACACACCCTTGCCCAAATTAGTCTATTATGTCGAGGTTTTACTATAAATAAAGTCAGAAATGAAAGAGGAGAAGTGAAAACTGACATCACAGATAGAAAGGACTATTAGGAAATACTATGAAAAATTATATGCCAACAAATTGGACAACCTGGAAGAAATGGATAAATTTCTAGAAACATATGATCTTCCAAGGCTGAATCAGGAAGAAACAGAACACATGAACAGATAGATAAACTGGTAATGAAATGAATTAGTAATCCAAATGCTCACTACAAACAAAAGCTCTGGACTAGATGACAAACATTCAAAGATAAATTAATACCTATCTTTCTTAAACTATTCAAAAATGTTGATGAGGATGGAAGGGTCCCAGGCACATTTTGTGAGACTGATACACCACATAAACAAAATAAAGGATAAAAATCCTATAATCATATCAATAGATGTAGAGAAAGCATTTGGCAAAATCCAGCCCCCATTTATGATAAAAACTCTCAACAAAGTAGGGATAGAGGGAACATACCTCAATATAACAAAGAGCATATATGACAAACCCACAACTAACATCATACTCAATGGGGAAAACCTGGAAGCATTATCTTTAAGATCACAAAAAAAACAAGGATATCCACTTTCATCACTTTTATTCAACATAGTATGAAATTCTAGTCACAGCAATAAGATTAGAAAAGGAAATAAACGACTTCCAAATTGGAAACTAAGAACTAAAGCTGTCATTTACAGATGTCATGATACAGTACATAGAGATCCCTAAAGATTCTACCAAAAATCTATTAGAATTAGTAAGTTAATGCAGTAATGTAGCAGGGAACACAATTAATATTCAGAAATCAGTTGTATTTGTATATGCCAATAATGAAATATCAGAAGAGAAATTAAGAAAACAACCTCACTTACAATTGTATCAAAGAGATGAAATACCTATGAATAAATTTAACCAAGGTGGTGAAATACCTGTCCTCAGAAAATTATAAGACATTGAAGAAAGAAATTGAAAAAAATATACAAATAAATGGAAACATATACTGTGTTCATGGATAGAAAGAATTAACAGCCTTGAAATGTCCATACTACCAGAGCACTTTATACACTCAATGCAATCCCTATCAAAATATCAATGGGATTTTTCACAGAACTAAAACAAAGAATCCTAAAACGTATATAATGGAACCACTAAAGACCCTAAATAGCTAAAGCAATTCTGAGAAAAACAGTTAGAGGTATCATGCAACCTGATATTAAACTATACCACAGGGCTATTCTATACAATAAAAGGCTAATATGCAAATTGACCAAACGGTGGGATGACCAGTTGCTATGATGTGCACTGACCACCAGGGGGAAGATGCTCAATGCAGGAGCTGACCCCTGATGGTCAGTGCGCTCCCACAGGGCGAGCGCCACTCAGCCACTGGTGAGCACAGTGGAGGTGGCGGGGGCCTCTCTCGCCTCCATGGCAGCACTAAGGACCCCTTGGGGATGTCCACCTGCAGGCTTAGGCCCACTCCCCATAAGCCAGCAGGCGGATATCCCCCGAGGGGTCCCAGAATGCGAGAGGGCACAGGTCTGGCTGAGGGGCCCCTCCCCCCGAGGAACCCCTCCCCCTCCAGTGCACTAATGTGCACCAGGCCTCTAGTAGTAATAAAAATAGCATGGTACTGGCATAAAAATAACCACATGGATCAAAAAGAACAGAATTGAAATAAATCCATGCCTATATAGTTAATTAAACTGTGTTAAAGGAGGCATGAATGTGCAGTGGGGTAAACACAGTCTGTTCAATAATGGTGTTGAGAAAACTGGAGAGATACATGTAAGAGAATGAAAGTAGACCACCTTCTCACACCATATCCAAGAATAAACTCAAAGTGGATTAAAGACTTGTGTGTAAGGCCCCAAACCCTAAAACTATGAGAGAAAAAAACAGGCAGTAAACTCTTTGACATTGCTCTTACAATATTTTTTGATATGTCTTCTGAGGCAATGAAACAAAAAGAATGGGATGATATCAAAATAAAGAGATTTTGCACAGTGAAGGAAACCATCAACAAACTGAATGGATAAAAATATTCATCAATGACACATCTGAAATGGGTTAATATCTAAGATATATAAGGAACACATACAACTTAACACCAAAGAACAAACAATCAAATTAAAAAATGGCAGAGGAACTGAATAGACATTTCTCTAAAGAAGACATTCAGACAGCCAACAGACATGTGAAAAGATGTCAATATCACTAATCATCAGTGAAATGCAAATTAAAACCACAGTGGGATATCACCTCACACCTGTCAGGATGGCTATTATCAATAAATCAACAATTAACAAATATTGGCAAGGATGTGGAAAAAAAGGAATCCTCATGCATTGTTGGTGGGATTGTAAATTGGTGCAGGTATTATAGAAAACAGTATGGAGGTTCCTCAAAATATTAAAAATAGAACTACCATATGACTCAGCAATCTAATTCTGGATGTTTGAAGAAATCAAAAACATTAATTTGAAAAGACATATGTATCCCTATGTTCCTTGCAGCATTATTTACAATAGTCAAGATATAGAAATAACCTGTTTATCAATAGACAATTGAATAAAGAAGTTGAGGTATATATATATACAATGGAATATTACTCAGCCATTAAAAAATGAAATCTTGACATTTACGACGTGGCTAGACTTAGAGGGTTGAAATACTAAGTGAAATAAGTCAGACAGAGAGAGAGACAAATACCATATGGTTTTACCTATGTGTGGAATCTTAAAAAATGAAACAAATAAACTAAACTGATACAGAGAACAAATTGATGACAAATACCATATGGTTTCACCTATGTGTGGAATCTTAAAAAATGAAACGAATAAACTAAACTGATACAGAGAACAAATTGATGGTTGCCAGATGGGAAGGGCATTGGAGGCTGGGTGAAAATGGGGAGAGGAGTAAGAAGTAGAAATTGGCATTTAAAAAAAATAAAGAAAAAAGAAATTGGCATTCACAGTCATGGGGATATAAAGTACAGCATAGGGAATATAGTTGATAATATTGTAATGTCTATGTATGGTGTCAGGTGGATACTAGGCTACTGGGGGGAATCATTTCATAGTTACATAAATTTCTAATCACTATGTTGTATACCTGAAAGTAATATATTATTGTATGTAATTGAAAATTTTAAAAAATTAAAAACTAGAATGCTGAAATGTCAATAAAGATTCTTCACTGAAGGAACCAGAGGATTTAGTGACAAATTAATGAAATTGATTTCATATTCTCAATAAAGAACAGATTTATTAGGAAATCATTAGTATAGTTAGGCAGTGTCCAGAAGAAAGGTTATTTTTATTTTTCCAAAATGACCCCCCGCCCCCCAGTCCCATGAACACACATTCATGCTTGGTCTGAATGCATTCTGTTTTACTTTACTGGCTTCATGTGAATGTATGGATGATTCCTTCCATCTCTTCCTCAAGTTCCATGATTCTTGGAAGGATCAAAACCAACACACAATGTCAGAGTACAGAAAAGACAAAATCTAAAAGGTTTTTATTACCTTTTCTTCTGAATCCCCTGGTTGGCAGGTAATTACGCCGTCTCTTGATCCTCCAGCAAATGTCGCCTTACAATTTGCAAGCCACTGTTGTCAGAAGGAGACACAGACATAGGTAAATTCAGTGATGTCCTGAGAATGTGTTATCATTGATTTTGTCAGGAAAAATTGATTAATCTTCTAATCACAATAAAGTAAATATTTGCTGTAACGACTTTTTGAAAATAATTCTTTTTGGTTAAAGATAAACTACTTGAAATTAAAATATCCATTTAAGTGGGTTTAGCAATGTTCATTTAAAAATATAATTTCAACATTATGATACATCACCTATCACATTCTACTGTAACAGGTAGTTATGAGCATTAAATGATTTAAGAGACTTAACTCTTAGGTTGCACTGTGGGCCTATCACCTGTTGATTGAAATTGGGTGATAGGCCCAACACTTCCTCATGGGATGAGTGATTCTGGACAATGCAACCTGACTCATGCCACATCTATCTCTCTGTCATGTTGAGGGTACTTTTGAGGAGGCAGGTCTACTTCGATGTAAGAAAGACTATTATAATAATGGCTCAGCTATTTAGAGTCTGCCAATCTTAAGCATCTGATAGTAACTAATCTAGATGTGGAAATGAACCTTTGGGCAGAAAACAAAAAGCACTGAAGAACCAAAATATACACTGACATGGAAAGACTGGTTTGTTCACTGATGAGAATGAAAGGATTAATTTATTAACTGATGATTGAGAAACCGGATAACAATAACAGGTAAAGAGCCACAGAAATAGATGACAGTGGGAACTGTTACAGTAGAATGTTGGAACTCTTGCCCTTGGACAGGTCAAGAACATCAATAACAATAGAAATAAACAAAAACCCAGTATCTTTACAATGAATGTCTTCTATGTATGAGACACTGTGCTGGACAGTTTCTCCATATATTATTTATATTTAAAGGCAATATTGTATTATTTTCATAATACCATTCTCACTCCTAGCAAGAGAGGATAATGATAGAAACTCCCAGGGTAGTTATGAACATTAAATGATTTAATTTAAGAGACTTAACTCTTAGGTTGCTGGACACAGAATGAATTTAGGAAATGATGCCTTCTATGACTGATTAAGACTGTTATATTCTTATAAAAATTCTATACATTAATTATTATCACTATCTTATAGATGATCAATCTGAGATGAGAGAAGGTCAGTAACTTATCAAAGGCCACTAACCCTCATGTGGCTGAGTAGTGATTGGAAGCCAAGTCCATCTGACTTCAAAATTCATGTTCGTGCCTGGCATATCATAGGAATGCTTCATAGATATTACACAATTATTTGTCAGAAATCAAAAGGTGTGTATGGATGGTTTTTGGATTACTTCTGTCTCTATAATTTAACAATCTAGATCTAAATTTACAATCTAGAAGAAAAGAGTGAAGAGCAAGAGCAGAGGCCATGACAAGCTGTGGAGAAACAGGTCCTAAGAGTGGTCAAGAGGAGGAGAGAAATGAGATCCATCTCAACTAGTGTTGGATGAAGTAATTAACAATTTAAAATCATAGAGAAAAGTTATAACATTGATAAAGTGACATCTCAAGCAGATACCTACTTTCCCTAATTACTTGTTAGGGAAATAATGGGGCTAAAATTGAAAGCTGAAAACTCTCCTGTGTAGATATCATCTATACTAATAAAAGGGTAATGTGTTAATTAAACTAGGAGACCTTTTGGGAGACCTTCTGGACGTCCTTCTGGACAAAGCCATGGTGGTGGGGCCAAGGCAGAAGCAAGGCAGTTAGGAGCGATCAGGCCAGGAGAAGAGAGCAGTTGGGGGCAAGCAGGCCAGCGGGGGCGGGGGGTGCTTTTGGGAGTGAGTAGGCTGGCAGGGGGGAAGTTTGGGGCAAGCAGGCTGGTGGGGTCGGACATCCCTGAGGGGTCCCAGATTGGCGAGGGTGCAGGCTGGGCTTAGGGACACCCCCCCACACCCCGTGCATGAATTTCGTGCACTGGGCCATTAGTTTTATATAATCCACAATATTGACAGTTCTACCACCATTGAATTGAAATTTTAATCCCTAGCAGAGGAATAGATGAAGTTGGTCTCCCCAAAGTACCTCTCTTAGGTTAATACCAGTCCCTCCCAGAAGCTCACTGTGGCTGGTTTATTTGGTTTTAATGGAATGCACACACACACAGAAACACAACACTTACTGAGAGAGTGGCCTCTTTTCTGTTGTTGTAGGTGTCTAGATATTCTTGCAGTTCTAAAACACTGAACTTAAGCTTGTCCAGAAGTCCACAAGAAAGAAGCTAAAGACAGAAAAATAATTTGTATTAAAACAGTAGAGATATACCTGGAGAAGGCATGGCTATACAGATAGATAAAGAGAGGTATATGGCCCAGCTGGTATAGCTCAGTGGTTGAATGTCAACTCATGAACCAAGAGGTCACTGTTTTGATTCCTGGTTGGGGCACATGCCTGGGTTGTGGGTTTGATCCCCAGTAGGGGGTGTACAGGAGGCAGCCAATTGATGTTTCTCTCTCATTGATGTTTCTGTCTCTTTATTCCTTTCCCTTCCTCTCTATCTAAAATAATTCAATAAAAACATATTTTACAAAAAGAAAAGAGAGGCACCTACTGGCTCAAGGCTGGTGGCTCAGGATTGGCTCATGCGAACAGGGAGTAGAGAGGCCTGCGGCTCTGGGCCTGGGGAGGGGTCGGTTTTGTCTTGTTGCATCTAATGGGCGTTTGTTCCGGTGAAAATGAGGGTGAGCAGTTTGGTCGGCTCTGGAGTGTTTTGGAAAGTGTGAGAGGCCCTGGCGTGGCAGTCAGCTGGCCCGTGGCTGTCCTGTCCAGGCGACGGGCCTTCAGTTTCCACATCTGTGAAATGACACGGCTGGGCTCGGTGATCTCTAACCTTCCTTCCCGCTCTGCAAGGCACCTGGTGTTCCCAAACATCAATTCATCTGTATCATCTTCACAGTCTCCTGCTGGCCTTTTGAATGTGACAGGCAGCTGAAGAAGTAGAAGGAAAACATCTCTTCAACAATTTCAAAACAAAACAAAGCAAGCTGCAGGCACTGCTCCTGGAGTGGATACGTTTTCCATTTCTTATGCTGTTCACCTGCATATGGAACGAAAACAAGAAACGTGTTTTTCTCCTTTCTTTTTTTTTTTTTTCTTTTAACAACACACACATTGTCTTTCTACCTGGCTTTTCATGTGGGCCTTGTGCCAGCGACATGGATAAGATCTCTCAGGAAATTTCATAATGTCACATACTTATGCAAATCGGCAAAGTGTTTATAGCAACAGGTACCACAACAGCACCCTGAGGTCCCAATTAGTACAGAGCAGCCTGGTACCCCGCGCACTTTGGGTATTTTGGAAATTAAACCTTTGTTGGAGCTACTGTTTGCAAATATCATCTCCCATCTGGTTTGTTGCTGCTTCGTTTTGTTGAGAGCTTCTTTTGCTGTGCACAAGATCTTTAGTTTCATATAGTCCCATTTTTTTCTTTTGCCTTTACTTCCCTTGACTTTGGGGTCAAGTTCATCAAATGTTCTCTATTACCAGTACTGGTTCCTCTATTTTCTTCTATGTAACTTATTGTTTCGAGTCTTATATTTAGGTCTTTCATTTTAAATTAATTTTTGTTACACATGGACACATTATAATCTAGTTTCACTCTTTTGCATGTGGCTTTTCAGTTTTCCCAGCATCGTTTATTGAAGAAAGTATCTTTACTCCATTGTGTGTTTCTGGCTCCTTTGTCAAAAATTATCTGTCCATATACATGTGGTTTTATAGCTGGGCTCTCTATTCAGTTTCATTGATCTCTGTGTTTGTTTCTCTGCCAATACCATGCTGTTTTGATTATCATAGCTCTGTAATATAATTTGAAGTCAGGTAGTGTGATACCTCCAGCTTGGTTCTTTTTTTCTCAGGATTCCTTTGGTTATTTGAGTTCTTTTGTGGTTTCATACAAATCTGATGATTTCTCATTCTATTTCTTCCAAAAATGACATTGGGATATACATGGGGATAGCATTAAATATATTTTTTTCTTTGGGTAATATGGCCATTTTAACTATGTTGACTATTCCAATCCATGAACATGGGATATTTTTCCATTTTTTTGTGTCTTTTTCGATCTCTTTTAATAATGCTTTGCAATTTTCGGTATATAGGTCTTTCATGTTCTTTGTTAAGTTTATCTCTAAGTATTTTATTCTTTTGGTTGCAATTGCAAAAGATAGTTTTTTTCATCACTTTTTCTGTTTTGTTATTGGTATACAGGATGGCAATGGATTTTTTACATTGATTTTGTATCCTGCTACTTCACTGTATTTGTTTATTTTTCTAATAATTTATTTTTGGTTGAGTCTTTAGGGTTTTCCATATACAGAATCATGTTATCCACAAAGAGTGAGAGTTTGACTTCTTCCTTCTCTATTTGGATGCCTTTTATTTCTTTCTCTTGCCTTATTGCTCTGGCTAGGACTTCCAGCACTATGTTGAATAAGAGTGGTGAGAGTGGACCTCCTTGTCTTGTTCCTAATCTTAGAGGAAAAGCTTCAGTTTTCCACCATTGAGTATGATATTAGCTGTGGGTTTATCAAATATGGCCTTTATTATGTTGCAGTACTTTCTTCTATTCCTATTTTATTGAGTGTTTTAATCATAAATGGATGTTGTATCTTATCAAATGTTTTTTCTGCATCTACTGATAAGAACATATAATTTTTGTCCTTTCTTTTGTTAATGTAGTGTATTATGTTGATTTATTTGCATATGTTGAACCATCATTGTGCTCTTGGAATGAACCCCACTTGATTGTGATGTATTATTTTTTAGATGTACTATTGTATTCAGTTTGCTAGTATTTTGATTAGGATTTTTGCATTATATTCATCAAGATGTAGGTCTATTTTTGAGAATGCTCCATGTGCACTAGAGAAGAATGTATAATCTGATGTTCTGGGATAAAAGTTCTGTAAATGTCAATTATGTCCACTTGGTCCAGTGTTTCATTTAAGGCTAATATGTCTTTATTTATTTTGTTTTGTTGATCTGCCTAGAACTGTCAATGGACTATTAAGATCCCCAACTATGATTGTGTTTTGATTTGTTTTTCCCTTTAGTTCTGTGAGTAGTGGTTTTATATATTTGGTGTTCCCTGGTTGGGTGCATATAAAAGTGTTATGTTTTCTTGATGTAGTGTTCCCTTTATCATTATAAAGTGTTAATTTTTGTCTCTTGTTATCTTTAATTCTATTTTGTCTGATATAATTATGGCTACATATGCTTTTCTGTGGATGTTATTTGCTTAGAAAATGCCACCCTTTAACTGAATCTGCCTTTGTCTTTGCAGCTTAGATGTGTCTTTAATAGACAGCATATGGTTGGGTTTTGTTTTTTGATCCACTTTGCTACTCTGTGCCTCTTTATTGGTGAATTCAGACCTTTTAGAGTGAGGGTAATTATTGATGTATGAAAATTTCCTATAGCCATTTTATATGTTGCTTCCTGAGAGTTCCGTGCCTCCCTTGGTTCTTCTCCTTTGTGTTTCTCTGTGTTGTTTTTGTTTGGTGGTATTTCATATTTCTTTCCTTTGTTTCCTTTTTTTTTAAGCTGTATGTCCTGGTTTGGGGATTTTGTTTGTGGTTATCATTAGGTTTACAAAAAATAAAGTTGCATATATACTGTAGTGTTTTCCCTTTTGAATGCATCTGATCTTCATCTTCCTTTGCCAGTTCAGAACTTAATCCCCTCTCCTTTCGTGTTCTTGTTGTTGCAAATTATCCCTGTTTATGCTGCAAGTTTTTTAGTAATCTTACTAGTAGTGTTGTGACCTTATTTCTTTGTTTTAGGTAAAATATCTCCCTTGAGTATTTCTGCAATGGAGGTTTTCTGGTGATAAAATCCCTTAGCTTTTGTATGTCTGGGGGCACCTTATTTCTCCTTCATATTATTCATGGTTGATAATTTCTCTCTTTCAGACATTTGAATATTTGGTTGCACTCTATTCTGTCTTATAGAGTATCTGCTGAGAAGTGGGATGAAATTCTGATGGGTTTTCATTTGTAGGTCACTTCCTTCTTTTCCTTGGATGCTTTGAGAATTTAATTTTTTCTCTGTCATTAATTTTTGACAGTTTTAATACAAACTGGAGAGGGCCTCTTTGGATTGATGTAACTAGGTGGTCTGTTTCATTCTTGGATTTGAGGATCTAGTTTCTTCCATAGATTTGGGAAGTTCCTATCCACCATTTGTTTGAATAGACTCTCTGTTCCTTGTGCCTTCTTTTCCTCCTCTGGAATGCCTATTATTCTCATATTGCTTTCTCTGATGGAGTCAAACAGTTCTCATAGAGCTCTTTCATTTTTCTTTATGCTCAGGTCTCTTTCTTCTTTCCTCTTTGTCATTTCATTTCTAGATATACTTGATATCACTTATTCTTTCCTCCACTTGCTTGGCTCTGTTTTCTATGCTCAGTAGTTCACTCTTAATCTCCTTAATTGTATGCTTCAGTTCAGGATTTCTAATTGGTTCTTTTTTAAAGTTTCAATCTCTTTGGTAAAGTACTCATTTTCATTGATTTGTTTTCTGAGTGCATTGAATTGTCTGTCTGTATTTTCTAGCATCTTTTTGAGTATTTTCAAAACTGCAATTTTGAAATCTCTGTCATTTCTATCACATATTTTGGTATGTTCCAGCTTGCTTTCTGGGGATTTTTCATTTTCTTTCTGGTTATCCTCATTACTGTGGTTGTTCATGGTATTTGCTGTTCTCCTTTGCCTATGCATATATCTCTGTATATTATTTTCCAGTAAATTGTGCTTAATTGCAAGATTTTTTACCTCTGTGATGTTGCAGTTTTGACCTCCATGGCTTCCATAAGATAGTACAGCAGTGCTGCTTGGGGATGGGTTTTGTTTTGCCTTCACCATAATGGTGCCCCACACCTCCATGGGGTCCCAACCCAAGCACTCCACCTGGAGATTAGTCACAGAGGGAAACAGTCCTTGTACTGAAATAGTTCTTGGTTTACAGATAGTATGCTCCTTGACCAATACCAAGGACAATGGGAAGCAAGTTTTGGGAGTACAAGTGGTGGCAGGGCTCTGTGGTTCTGTTTTTTTTGTTTGTTTGTTTTGTTTTTTTTTTGTCTGAAACATCTCTTCTGAGCCCAACAGTGGAAAGTCACATGGCAAAACCCCATGCTCTGTCAGGTATCTGCTGCCTCAGTCACTCTTTACTCCATTCATAGCTTGCCCTGCTGGACTTGTCCGTGTAGCTCTCTGTTCCACCTGGCCGAAGGAAGTGCCTGCTACCACTGATTTCCTCCACTCTTCAGGATGGGCCGTGAGCTCCCAGCCTCAAGGCTGTGTCTGTGAGCCATCAGAGCTTTCCTCCCTTCTCGTGTCCCTGCTTATTCCAATTGTCCACTTTCAGATGTTTCAATGCACTGGTCTCTCAGGTGTGCCTCTCTATAGAGCAGATAATTCTTTGTTGAATTATACTTGGTTTACTTGTTGAAATTTCAGGGGGAGTGCCAAGGGGCTCTCTCATGCCACCATTTCTCTGATCTGGAGCTTTCTTTTGATTATCTGAAATGACTTGCTTTGGCTTGGCTGGCACTGCACCTTCATTACTGTGCCCACTTCAGCATTTGGGAGTCACATCACAATCCACTGCTGCTCAAAAGCAATGAAAGTATCACTCAGACAAACCACAACACTAACAAACCCCTCTGTCATCCAAACCAGAATCTGGACAGGCCATTGGCCTTCAGAGGACTGGGACACTCACAGTCTCAGCATCCACGAAAAGCGTGGGGCACTCGGAGCATGAGGTGAGCATTTGGGAGGAGCTGACAAACTTGGACCCGATCCCCCTGAGGTTGTCTCCAAGGTAACTGGCCGCATCACAGGTTAGGAAGCAGAACCTTTTCTGAATATTCTGAAAGGCAAAATAGTTATTATTTGCAAAGGTTTAACTTATGGACTAGAATTTTTTTTAAAAAAAATTGATAAAAATGTCAAATGAGCCTAGGTCCTGAGTGAGTGTGAACAGAGAGGAATGAGAATAGAGTGAAAACTTGTGTGAAGTAAATAATCATGCAATATGGACAAAGATTCTTCCTAAAATATCACTTCCCAACATCCAGATGCTCAGAGTCATTCCAATAAGTGTGGTTTTCCTTTATGCTGGTGGCCAGTGTTGATCAGCATCTAGGTCCTCCTCGCTTGTCTCTCAGATCATTAAGGACTTATTCAGGTTACATCAATGTGGGTGAGACAAAAAGGTTACAAAATAGAACTCCTTTTTGTTTCCTAAGGTCACAGCTCCCTGAGACAAAGATGAAATAGTGTCATTTAAGCTTCTGAAGCAGGAAGGAGTAAATGCTACCTCTGACCTAGAATAATATCTCCCCTGGGAGTGTGTCTG
>NW_006297827.1:126078-130214 GCF_000327345.1 Myotis davidii
AATGTTTGTGGTTCTCAATTTACCTATGGATAAGGTGAAATCTGGATTTATTGTTTATTGTACTGAGAAGCTGGATCTTCCAGGGAACTTTAGAGCCACATAAAAAGGTAGGTGCTATTTAAGGGACATAAATTCAGTTTTGTCCTCCTGACTTTCATCTGAACATTTCATATAATTTGGTGGCACTGGGTGATGCAATGACAAGATGCAATGACAATATTCTAGTGTTAGAGCAGCTGGAAGGAAATATACTGCCCAAGACACTTGGAAAGATGTCCAAACTGGGTCATTAGAAACCATTTCCTAGCTTTTAAAACCAAATTATTTTTGCAATTACTTCCTCTCTGCTTCCTCCAAAAACCACTGAAATACAGGAAAATGTGGTGTTCATATACACAGGGAAATGTTGGAAAATAGTAAACAGACATGGTGAGGACATGACAAGAGGTTAATAGATTCCATGTTTGAAATGTATTTCAATTCTAGCACATTTTGATACTCTTATTGCTCTCAATCACATGGTATTTGGTAGTAGTTAAGAAAGTTCTTACGGCTATATGTTATATTAAAACCAAAACAGGAGGTACACATTTGTATTATTATTGCAGATAAACTCCATGAGGATTCATCTAATACATTTACTGAGCACATACTGTGTGCTAGTGAAGGTGCCAGCTACTGGGTAGTCAAAGTCATAAGGAGGCTTCACTCACTGAAGTGATGAAGAACCAGGGATTTGCATGTAATCTGGAGGATAGTTCAGGTACAAGAGGTGATGACTTCTCTAAGCAGAGAGAAAAGTATTGCTCAGGACTATAAAATTGAGCATGAATAGTCTAGTAACTATAAATAGACAAAGTTACTACAACAGCCAAACTTAGATATGCATTACTAACCATTATTTAAAAATACACTTTAGAACAATCTAAATAAGAAATTACTTTGCTTCTGAACTCTTAACAATGAAAATGACCTCAAATGGTAGCGTTCTGGTTGTTTGTTTTTAAATTTCAATCTGGTTTAATGTTAGGGTGTTTCTGGAATTTTTATCTTTAAGCAGCCAACTGTTTTCAGACTTAAGCCTGGCAGCTCTTACAGTCCCCAGTTAATCTCAGACACAATCTTAGTTTGTCCACTTAAACTTTTTATAGGTTCCACTGAAAGTAAATTGAAAAACTTGAGAGCAGCACAAATAATACTCAGTGAGTAACCATGGCCTAAAATTTACAAAAAATGGGTCATATAAAGGGCCTCTGGGCTGAAAAACAGACTTCACTTCTATATTAACTAAATGACAACTTCTTTAATTTAAAATGATTTAAGGCAGATGATCCCAGTTTATTCATTTTGCACTTTTAATATACTTCCTTGTATTCCTGCCATTGCTCTTTCTGAAGGTGGTTAGAGGGCTCATCCTTGAGTCTAACCAAGTCATCGTCCCTGAATTTGATATACTCTACAGAACTCAACATCTAACAATGTTTACTTGGGTTCTAACTCGTGTCCCCACTTATCTATCAATTATTCATGTCCAAAGTTGGAACTGCATAGTTATTTTCCATTTTTTCCTTGTATTATCAGTGGCAGTTCTGTTTTATGCATTATTAAAAATAAAGTTAAGAAAAATGCTTTTCTGAAAATAATTCAAAAAAAGCGTTTTTATTATAGGAAAATAGGAACTTGAAATAAAATAAAAAGAAGAAAATAAAAGACAACCATAATCTTATTACCCCAAATAAACTACAATGAAATGCTAGTGTATAATCTTCATTATTTTCTAGGCATTAAAAAGAGGATCAGTATTCTACATATATTTTAACACCAGTTTTCTTTTAAACTATATGGTAACCATGTTTCCATGTCAGTAAATCTTTAACTATGACCTCATCTTCCTGGCTGAGTCAATACCTGCTTCAAACACAGCACACAAGGCTAGTTAACTACAATGATGCTTGAAGACCTTTGAGTTTCTTCCTAAGAAGGCACCTTTTCTCTTCTTCGGTTGTCTCCCACCTCTGCCAACTTTTGATGAAATTTGGAGAGTAAATGTTCAGAGCAAGACAAATACAATTTTGCAAGACCAGAGATAGGTAGGCATAAAAATAAACTTTTAAGCACCAACCAGAAGTTGAGTTCCTGCCATCTCTGTAGTTGAGTCATTTTAAAATGTGCTTGAAGCTAACAAGTTGAATCTGAAGGTGCCCACACAAAAGATGCTTACATATAGCTATGTGTGTCCAAGACCCCCAGGTACCTGGCTGGTGTGTGTGTGTGTGTGTGTGTGTGAAATCCAGCCTTCCCACTCCTGCTGGCCACACCTGGTACTGCAACCCTCGCTAGAGTCTAGTAGTGGGAGGGACATTGGTTCCAATTTGCACAAGGGCATTAAATGGACTAGATGGGCTGTGGTTCACACAGCAGACTCAAATGATGACCTTCCATCTGTTTAGAATCAGCTAAAGGAAATAATCAAGTGTTCATAGCCACACCTAGCATGTTTAAGGAATTCATAGGGTGGATAAAAGACAAAGAAAGGAAAAACACAAAGAAAAAAGATGCAGGAGAGGTCTCAGAGAAAAGCAGAAATAGGGGAGAGGCTTGGAGGAAGATTTCACTTAATGGTCCTGATATCATGGTGGCTTGGGATTCATGGCACCAATAAGGGCCAGAATGTCAGAAGTGAGCAGGACATCATGGCAGACTAAGTCATTTTTTTTTATTGATTAAGGTATTACATATGTGTCCTTATCCCCCCATTGCTCCCTCAACCCTCACTCATGCCCTCACCCCCCTGGTCATTTGAGGGCAAGATCTTCACAATACCAGTGTGAGAAGGTTAAGTAGATTAAGGTTGAACAGAAGAAAGGATGGAGTAAGGAGAGAGAGAGAGAGAGAGAGAGAGAGAGAGAGAGAGAGAGAGAGAGAGAGAGAGAGAATGAATATGTTTGGAGGAGAAAATAGTATAAACCCAGAACTAAACAGCAATCCCTTCTTAAATGAGAAGTTAGCTGGCTCCCAAGAGAGCCCAACTGTTTTGACTTGAGGTGAGCACAGTACCTTAAACAAGGAGGAGAACACGTGAAACGTGTACACAGCACAGGAGCCATCAGAGTCGCACATGAGCTGGTTGATGTGGCTGCGCCAGGCTTCCTCTGCATCGTCACAGGCTGCAGGCTGAAACGCAGCAAGGATGGCCGAGAAGAAGGGTGAGGGTGGGGGAGAGGCTCTCCTGTCACCTTCTCCAAAGCTGGAAGAAATGATGACTGCGTCAAGAAGTGATGTCCTTCCTTACAGTGTGGTGTAAGTACTACTCCTGAGTCAGCCTCATGAGGGGTCCCATTCTGTCAATTCCTCTGTTTGAGGTATGCTCTGGGAATTTGGCTTTCATTCAAAGGTCTCTGAGATTCCAAAAAATAGAATTTTTTCTTCTAGAATTTCTGTGATTCTTTCAATTCCTTTCTACAGATTTGGTACATCTTTTAGCCTTCAGCAACTCTCTTTTACGCATCTAGATGGCCACTCTCCAGACACAGTAACCTTCTTTTCTGTGCACTTTCAGTTCTTGGGATTTTTCATTGTGAAAAATCAGAACAAAAATTTTGAATCTTTTACCTTTTCCTTAACGAAGGCAAATGCATAAATGCCCAGAAGGAAAGTGGGAGGAGGAAAAGAAAGAGGAATGCAGAGAGGAACGAAGGAGAGATTATGAACAGAAGTTAAAAGGCAGATCCTCTTCTGGGCATTACCATAAGCTCTTTGGTGCGGGGATACTGGCCACTGTAACAGGAGCCCTTTGTCTAGCCACATCAGAAACTTTTACTTATTTTCAATGTTCTGAGGAGTGATTTTAGGGTTCTGACTTTCTTCTTCTGAAGTAAGCCTGTAGCCTGTGATTTATTCTAGATGCCATATTAGGACTTACATCTCTATTCCTCTTTAAATTTTTTCCTATTTATATTCGCTGACTATATCTCACTCGTCTTAGAAATATGAGGCTAGAAGCCATCTGCTCTAAAAAGCACAGGTTTTTAGCTTATAAAGAGCCTCTTGTTCTGGTGTTTCAACTCAAAATGGAAAGAACTCCTCATTACTGAGGCTTGCCAATCTTGCTTATTTTCAAAGCTCACAAAGACCCT
>NW_006297827.1:130453-136281 GCF_000327345.1 Myotis davidii
TGGGAGTTCAGATGGAAGTAGAAAGATCATCTTCATGTATGGTGGTCTCCTCCTCCTCCTGTACAGCTTCAGCCTGGAAAATGAAGAGAGAAAAGACCCCCCCAATATATAAAAATATATGGGAAAGTCTGTTCAACTGAAGGAAAAGAGCTGAAATCCTGACAGTGACAGAAGTTGGGGGCATTTGTTTTCTAGTTATAATGTCATCAATTTCTATAAGCAGACTCAGGATCTATCTGAAGTATTGTTCTTTTTTACTTTTCATTCTTCTTCACAATGGTTCTCAAAGAGGCTCTTGGGAGGTTACCATATTTGACTATGATTATGGAATACAGAGGTTAAAATTGGAAAGACCACAGTACCTCTGTTCTGACCTCCACATTTAATGAGGCAATTAAGTCTCACTGAGCTGCCACACTGACAGACCTTCCACACTGAAAACCCTTTGAGATCCACTGATGTATGAAGGGCTGTTTCCCCATTACTATAAAACGTAGAATGAGCGGCAAAATTAAAGGATTGCAGGGCAGGTAGAACTGGGATCAGGGAGGGGCAGGAAGAAGTCATAACAAGTAAAATGGAAAAAAAGCCATAGGACTGATTTTTCTTTATGAGAGGAAGGAAGACAACTGTGTTACAGACTAGAAGAGAAGAGAAATTACACATACATGCTTCAGTGAATCATTTCCTTAAAACAAACACAAAATCAGGGCAAAATAGAAATGTCTATAAATTAGAGCATTATCATAGACATTTTGCCACCAATTTAGTATTTTAAATTGAGGATTAATAGGGAAATTAAAAGGGGTGTTTAAAGATGTGTTAGGGAATTAGCATGTCTCATGTCTTTAAAAGAATTGCTCATAAATACTGGATTTTGGAGGCTTATCCATATCTGTTTCTTGCTGCTTTTTAAAACTGGAGTGGTGCCAATGAGACTGGCAATGGGTGACTGATCTGGGTTATTAGTGTACATAAACTTAATCTATTAGGGGAAACCTGAGTTCTTATAAAAATATCTTTTGTTTTCTCTTTGTAACATCATAGGTATATAAAACCTAGCAGAAACCAGATTATGTTAAACAGAGATAGCTTTCCAGAAATTAAACTCAATCTTACCTTGATAGAATTAGATGATACCTGTGTTTTCATAAAATATTATTTAGATAATGCTTTTCATGAGCAATTTATATAACTTAGCATTAAAAATAGATAAATACCTATTCCAAGAGTGAGAAATATCAAGTGCTAATAACTTCACACTTATTTTGTGATGTCCTTTCCATGAAATTTAATTTCTTAATTTTAGGATTCTGGAGTTTTAATGTCAGATAAATTTCCTTTCTGGCCCCCTTTTTGGCTAAAAAAGGGCTCTACTAACTCTAAGAATCCTTGATCATAGTCCCTTTGCAATGGGGCAATCTTAGAAATAATTTTTCTTTAAGCTTCAATATTTTCAGGTTATACAATTTGGTTGGTTGTTCTTGGTTTAAAGTATGTGAGATTTTCCTAGATCTCAGATCTATTTTTAGTGAACAATACAAGAATACAGAATATTACATTTCCCCACATTATGACTTTTTTCCATTAGAAGTATTAGAAAGAATATACTTTTATAAATTTTTTCTTATTTTATTTTCTCTTTCAAACATATTATTATGACCAATATCAAGATAAAGACAACTTTATCTTAACAGGAATAGGTTATTTTGGTATGTCTAATATGAGAAAACAAAATTCTAATCTGAAGAGCACATACAGAATGTCCCACAAATATATATACACACACTTTAACAGCTGATAGGTCAATTTGAAAATGACATGTATTTTAATAAAAATGCCTTTATAATTATTCAAAGTGTGTGTACATTTTTGGGGACACCCTATATATGAACACAATGTGGGAATTAACAGTTTTACAAAGAGGATATTTTTTGGAAATTTTGATAAATAAGCTTTAAATTAAATATACATTGTTAGGTTTTTCTTTTAAGCTGACCATTTAAGTAAGAAAATGGTATTCA
Source organism: Myotis davidii (assembly GCF_000327345.1). NCBI lineage: Eukaryota > Metazoa > Chordata > Mammalia > Chiroptera > Vespertilionidae > Myotis > Myotis davidii. The sequence goes on from NW_006297827.1 coordinate 132,478, forward strand.
TTACTTACATTTCTCCTCAGAGAGCCTGGCTAGGGCTGTTTGGGTGAATCTGTTTTGTTCATAACACTGAAAATTCTGACAGTATGCCAAAAGGCGGGGCTTGAATCAATGTACAAATTGTATAATTGGTTCCTACATAAGAAAAAATTTCCTCCAATACATGCACACACCCACACTTCAACAGCATATTGTTTTATAAAAGTCATGACAAAAAACAGCAGTTTCCCAGTCACAGTGATCTCAGACATATACCAGTTTGTTCTGCCAGTAATTAATCAGCTGTGTTCATGCTGAATGGAAAATGTTTCATTTCTAGAAGACCTCTTATCAAATCTCTTTCAACCAGTAAGAAGTGGCTGCTCAAGTTATGAGGGTAAAACAACTTAAAACATAGGCTTAGGTGCACAAACTCAATTACATAAAAAAGGAAGGAAGAAAAAGATGAAGGTAGATCCTCTACATGCAACCTGTAAGAATTCTCAGAAAATTGGAAGGACTTTTCATTTAAGAAAATTACAATCATAATTGCCAAAATCTCTTCACCTTGGAACCCTCAGAAATCTGAAGACTATTCATATCAGGCAAAGAAGAGTCAAAGCTAGCCATTCTAGTGCTAAAGGAATGAGAGTCAGCGGGGGTCATGTCACAGGCTGAAGTGAGCGATTCCACAGGGTTGACCTCCTCAGAAGGGGAGAGATTCATGATCTGTTGACAAAGCAAAGGAAAGAAAAATACAGTGTGATGTTTCCACAAAAGCTCTAATTCTTCTTTCCATAAGAGTGCAGACCATTGTATGAGCTAGTTGTTGGTTGATAGGTCCTGTTTCATGTACATAGTTCACTGTTATTGGAACTTAAAAATGGGAGCTGGTGACCTGGTGTGATGGCACAGCACTCTTAACACACAAATACCCACATCTACAGATAACCACGTCAAAATGTCTGTCTGTCATAGTTCCTAAAACTTCAGATATTTGAGGAATTTTTAAAAGGTTTCAGCATAATGCAAGCTCTTTGGGGAAAAGCTAGGCCCTAACAGATCTGATGGCATCCAGAGATTGTTAATAGCAAAACAAATACCCCAGCATTTGCTTCCATGTACAACTTACAAAGAAGAGGCCATTGAGATTCAGTTTGACACCACATGATGGTTCACATTTTAGTTTAGCAGCTCTGTAAGTTTCTTTAACTGCAACTGGAAACTGTGCTACTGCTTTAGTTCCAAAAACAAGTCTGCCAGTTCCTACAGTGGGAGAGCTTTACTTACGAGGTCTGAGTGCTCTAGGATTTGGCTGGTGGTCAGGTCCTCCTCCTCAGATGATTCATCAGAGTCCTCATGGTTCATTTTATTTAGGCTGGGAGAACTTCCTGAAAGCTGGTGCTCCTCCAGAAGCTGCATGTCACACTTGTCTAGGCTGTCCAGAGATCGTCTGCGTACTCCCCAGTTAAAGTTGTCCATACTCTCACCCTGCAATCATACCATAAGCTAGTTTTTTATGTCCAAATTTACTCACACCTTCACACATTCAACTAGTCATGACTTAGAAATAATATTTGCATTATGAACTCTCAAGCCCTCATGTCCTTTGGTACCAAACATTTGGTGACATGATGAGAAAAGTAGTGAAAGCATACTGTTTTCACCGTCATGTATATTATATCATAGGTAGACTGATTACATACTTTTGTATGGTGTGGTGGGTAATATTATGTTTTTTACAACTTGATTGGGGTACACTTAATAAATGATCTATTTCTAAAAATCTGTAGTAAAGACACCATTAAGAGTAAATTAACTTCAAAGGAGATGTGCCCCCAACCCTACTTTAGTACTGTTTTTAGAAGGAGCAAAAGTAGGAGCTATGCTTTTAGCATATTGCACATACTTCGGGTAACAAGGAGAAGAGCATTAGGCAAACATTTCAGCATTTTCACAGATAAAATGCAGTTAAGAAGATGGGAGAGCAGCTAGGAAACCCATCCAGTCATGCATGATGCAGAGGCCACAGCAGCAGGGCTTAACTTTTGCTTCTGGATCATTTTAAAAAACTGTCCCAACACAGAAAGTAGTTGTTTTCCTGGACCTGAAATGACTGACTTGGTACCAAGCATTATTGATAGCCTGTATATTTAAAATTTTTATTTCAATTTCAGTTGACATTCAATATTATTTTGTATTAGTTTCAGGTGCACAGTATAGTGGTTAGACAATCATATGCTTTATTAAGTGATTCCCCAATATTTCCAGTACCCACCTGGCACCATACATAGTTATTATAATGTCATTGACTATATTTCCTAGGCTGTACTTTACATCCCTCTGACTGTTTTGTAACTGCCAATTTGAACTTCTTAATCCCTTCGTCTTTTTCATTCAGCCCACCTCTCATCTGGCAATCCTCAATTTGTTCTCATATCTGAGTTTGTTTCTGTTATGTTTGTTCATTTGTTTTGTTTTTTAGATTCCACATGTAAGTAAAATCATATGGTATTTTTATTTATTTATTTTTATTTTTAAAAAGTATGCTTCTATTGAATTTTAGAGAGAGAGGACAGGAGAGGGTGAGTGAGATAGAATCATAAATGATAAGAGAATCATTGATCATTGCCTCCTGCATACTTCACACTGGGGATTGAGCCTGCAACCCAGGCATATGCCCTGATTGAGATTGAATTGTGACCGCCTGGTTCATAGGTCGATGCTCAACCACTGAGCCACCCCAGCTGGGTGAAATCATATGGTATTTGATTTATTTCTCTGTCTGACTTATTTCACTTAGCATAATACCCCTTAGGTCCATGCATGGTATTGTAAATTGTAAGATTTCATTGTGTCTTTTTATGGCTGAGTAAAATTCCATTGAATATATGTACTACATTTTCTTTTTTTTCATGATGTTATATTCATTTTATTTTTGATTAGGTGATAAGAATCCATGAAGCCACTTCCCCAAATAAAAGCCATATCCTTGACAATTACCTCTATGTAACTATATGGTTACTTTCACCCCATCCCATCCTCTGCACCCCTTCTCAATCAGGGACTTATAACCTGAGACCAATGTTCATCATTCCATTGCTTAATTTTCTTTTATTTCTTAAAATCTATGTGTATTTTTACAAAGCACATATATATTTTTTCTATGCACATATATAACTAGCGGACTGGTGCATAAAATTCATGCACAGGTAGGGTCCCTAGGCCTGGCCGGTGTTCAGGGCCAATCAGGCTTTCCTTCACTGGCTGCTGCCAGCTGCCTGCTGCCTGCTGGGGCCTTCCTGCATTCTGTGCTGCCCCCTGGTGGTCAGGAGATGTCATAGCAAGCAATAGAACTCCAGGTCTCTGGTCAAACTCCTGAGGGGACACTTTGCATATTAGCAATATATATATATATATATTCTCCATCAGAAGAAATTGAAATCATACCACATATAGTTTTTTTTGTTCTTAATAAAAAGTATAATCTCTTTTTTTAAAAAAAAAATTTATTTTTCTGTTTTATTTAGTTTTCTGTTACATACATGCTATTATTTAGGACTACTTAATAGTGGCAATTAGTAATATTTAACTTTAGTAGTAATTAAATAATATGTGTAAGAAAATATTTTATAAAGTATAATCTCTTGAACACATCTCTTTCTCATTAAAAAGGCTCTGAAGATATAAAATGTAATGCTTGCATAATATTCCATATTTTAGTTGGTCCATAATTTATTTATAATTTCCCCTTCCAGTTGGGCATTTAAAAAGGAATCATTATTGCTAAAAGTATTACATAGGTACTCCTTTCCCCGCCCCCCCCCA
>NW_006297827.1:136365-139613 GCF_000327345.1 Myotis davidii
CCCACCCCACAAGGCACTCAACATCCCATTGTCTGTGTTCACCGGTTGTGTATATATGCATACAAGGTCATTGGTTGATCTCTTCCCACCAACCTCCCCTGCCTTCCCTCTGAGGTTCAACTGTCCAGGCTTCTATGACTCTGGGTCTCTTATTGATCATCAGTTTATTTGGTTCATTAGATTCCACATATGAGTGAGATCATGTGATACTCATGATACTGGCTTATTTTGCTCAGCATAATACTCTCCAGGTCCATCCATGCTGTTGCAAATGGTAGATTTCTTTCTTTTTTATTGACATGTAGTATTCCATTGTGTAGATGTACCATAGTTTTTTTTATTGACTCATCTGCTGATGGGCACTTAGGCTGTTTCCAAGTCTTAGCTATTGTAAATTGCGCTGCTGTGAACATAGGGGTGCATATATCCTTTCTGATGAGTGTTTCAGGTTTCTTAGAGTATATTCCTAGAAGTGGGAACACTGGGTCAAATGGAAGTTCCATTTTTAATTTTTTTGAGGAAACCCCATACTGTTTTCCACAGTGGCAGCACCAGTCTGCATTCCCACCAGCAGTGTATTAGGGTTTCCTTTTCTCCACAACCTCACCAACACTTGTCGTTGCTTGATTTGTTGATGATAGCCATTCTGACAGGTATTAGGTGACATCGCATGTTTTGATTTGCATTTCTGGGATGAGTTAGTGACTTGGAACATTTTTTTCATGTGTCTCTTGGCTTTCTGTATGTCCACTTTGTAGAAGTGTCTATTTAGGTCCTTTGCCCATTTTTTTGATTGGATTGTTTGTCTTCCTTTTGTTAAGTTGTATGAGTTCCCTATATATTTGGGAGATTAACCCCTTATCAGAAGTATCATTGGTAAATATGTTCCCCCATGCAGTGGGCTCTCTTGTTATTTTGATGATGGTATCTTTTGCAGTGCAGAAGCTTTTTATTTTCATGTAGTCCCATTTATTTATTTTCTCTTTAGTTTCCATTATCTTAGGAGATATATTGGTAAATATATTGCTACGAGAGATGTCTGAGATTTTGGAGCCTATAGTTTCTTCTAGGACTTTTTTATTTCACATCTTAAATTTAAGTCTTTTATCCATTTTGAGTTTATTCTTGTGTATGATTTAAGTTGGTGGTCTAGTTTCATTTTTTTGTTCACATGTACCTGTCCAATTTTCCCAACGCCATTTATTGAAGAGACTGTCTCTTCTTCAATGTATGCTCTTGCCTCCTTTGTCAAATATTACATGAGCATAGTGACTTGGGTCCTATGGGTCCTCTGTTCCTTTCCATTGATCTATATGCCTGTTCTGGTGCCAGTACCAGGCTGCCTTTGAATACAATGGCTTTGTAGTATAACTTGATATCTGGTATTGTGATTCCTCCAACTTTGCTCTTTGTTCTCAAGATTGCTGCAGCTATTTGGGGTCTTTTTTGGTTCCATATAAATTTTTGTGGTATTAATATTTGTTCTAGGTTTTTGAAATATGCCATTGGTATTTTAATAGGGATTGCATTGAATCTATAGATTGCTTTGGGTGGTATGGACATTTTAATGATGTCAGTTCTACCAATGCATGAACATGGCATATTCTTCCACTTGTTTATGTCTTCCTCTATCTCTTTTTTCAAAGTCCTGTAGTTTTCCGAGTACACGTCTTTTACCTTCTTGGTTAAGTTTATTCTTAAATATCTCATTTATTTTTGTTGCAATGGTAAATGGGATTGTTGTTTTAGTTTCTCATTCTCAGAGTTCACTATTGGTATATAAAAATGCTATGGATTTTTGGGTGTTAATTTTATATCCTGCTATATTTCCGAATTCATTTATTAAAGCTAATAGTTTTTTGATGGAGTCTTTAAGGTTTTCTATGTAGAGTATCATGTCATCTGCGAATAATGAGAGTTTTACTTCCTCCCTTCCAATTTAGATGCCTTTTATTTTTTCTTCTTGTCTGACCACTATGGTCAGGACTTCCAGTACTTTGTTGAACAAGAGTGGTAAAAGAGGGCATACCTGTTTTGTTCCTGTTCTTAGGGGAAATGGTTGTAGTTTTTGCCCATTGAGTATGATGTTGGCTGTAGGTTTGTCATATATGGCCTTTATTATGTTGAGGTATGTTCCCGCATTCCCACTTTTCTGAGAGTTTTTATCAAAAAAGAGTGTTGGATTTTGTCAAATTCTTTTTCTGCATTGATTGATATGAACATGTGATTTCTGTCTTGTAATGTTTATGGGCTGTATCACATTTATTGATTTGCAAATATGGAAACAACCTTGCATCCCTGGAACAAATCCCACTTGGTTATGATGTATAATCTTTGTCATGTATTGCTGGATCCAGTTTGCTAAAATTTTGTTGGCGATTTTAGTGTCTATGTTCATCAGGGATACTGGCCTGTAGTTCTCTTTCTTTGCCATCTTTATCTGGTTTTGGAATCAGAGTGATGCTGGCTTTACAGAAAGAGTTGGGAAGATTTCCTTCCTCTTGAATTTTTTAGAATAGTTTGAAGAGTTGAGGGGTTAGTTCTCTTTGAATATTTGGTAAAACACCTCTGCAAATCCATCTGGATCAGGGCTTTTGTTTGATAGGAGTTTTTTTTTTATTTTTTTAAATTACTGCTTCAATTTCATCACTAGTTATTGGCCTAGTCAGGTTTTCTGATTCTTCCTGATTGAGATTTGGAAGGTGGTATTTTTCTAGGAATAAGTCCATTTGTCTAGGTTGTCCTGTTTGTTGGAATAAAGTCATTCATAGTATTTTATTACATTTTATATTTCTGTGGTGTCAGTTGTTATCTCTTTCATTTCTGATTTTGCTTATTTGGGTCCTCTCTTTTTGTTTCCTAGTGAGCTTGGTGAGAGGTCCATAAATCTTGTTTATCCTTTCAAAGAACCAGCTCTTAGTTTTATTGATCCTTTGTGTTTTTTCTTTGGTCTCTATGTCATTTATTTCTGCTCTGATCTTTATTATTTCCTTCCTTCTACTTGTTTTGGGCTATTCTTGTTGTTCTCTTTCTAATTCTTTAAGTTGTAATGTTAGATAACTTACTACCAATTTCTCTCTCTCTCTCTTTCTCTCTCTCTCGTTAGGCCTGTAGTGCTATGAACTTCCCTAGCAGGACTGCTTTAACTTTTTCCGATAGGTTTTGGATTGTTGTATGTTCATTTGTTTTCAGGATTTTTAAAAATTTTATTCTTTGATCTCTTCGGTAGCCCATTCATTGTTTAATAG
>NW_006297827.1:140888-170300 GCF_000327345.1 Myotis davidii
CTCAGCAGGAGGTACAGAGAGATCTGCAGATTCCTCCTCTTTGTTTGGGGTTTGGCGGTGCCCAGATGAGGCACAGCTGTGAAGCAATGAAGGCTGCTAAGGAGCCTTAGGCTTTCTTTTGGAAGCTCTGGGGTTTTTTGACCCAGCTGCAGTTTGTTAGGTTAGGTTGCAAAGCGCCAGGCCATTCATATGCAAAAGCCTTTATGCACAGCTTGGGCGGGGCAGGGTCTCAGGGAATCAACAGGGTGGAGCAAACAGCTATAGTTGATCCTCAGCCCTGCCCTAAGAGGCCCTGGATCTCAGTGTCCCATGGTAATTGCTGCAAACACCTCTGAGAGAAAGCCACCCTCGAGTTCCGCCCGATGTCAGACAGTCTAGTTTCTCCCCATATGAGGTTGGGTCCCCAGAGACTCGCCCGTTACTGGAGTTCAGAGCAGTCGGGAGATTGTGTCTCCCTCCCGATTGAAAAGACAGCCGCGTCCTCAGTTGCCAGCCTTTTCCGCGTGTGCTTCCGTACCTCTGCACTTTACTTCTGCACCTCCTCTAAGTCTCAGTGTGCTTCTCTCTTTCTTTTTAGTTGTAGAATTTCCACTCTACAGCCAACCAGCCAGCTTTCCTATGGTTCTGGATGATGTCCGTTTTGTCTTTTAGTTGTAGTTTTGAAGTGGTTGTGCGAGGCAGCAATTTCAAGTGTTTACCTATGCTGCCATCTTGGTTTCTCCTCTGCTTTAAGCATTTTTATTGTAGCTGATTTCCAATTTCATGCCACTGTGGTCTGAGAAGATTCTTGATTTGATTTTAATATTCTCAAATTTGTAGAGTGTTAACTTGTGCATTAACATGCGGTCTATCTTTGAAAATGTACCATGTGTACTTGAGGAGAATGTATTTCCTGTAGCTTTGGGGTGGAAATTTCTGAAGATATCAATTAGTTCCATCTGTTCTAGTGTCATTTAGAATTGCTGTTTCCTTTTGTCTAGAAGATTTATCCAGTGATGTCAGTGGGGTCTTAAAGTCCCCTACTATGATTGTATTGCTGTCAATCTCTCTTGATATCACCCAGAAGTTTTTAAAATATATTTATATGCTCCTGTATTGGGTGCATATATGTTTCTCAGAGTTATAGTCTCTTGTTGTATCAATCCCTTTAGTATTATGAAGTGACCTTCTTTATCTCTTGTTATGGCCTTCACTTTGAAGTCTATTTTGTCTACCCCAACTATTTTTCATTTTCATTTGCCTGAAAATTTTTTTCCATGCCTTCACTCTCAGTCTGTGTAAATCCTTTGTTCTGAGGTGGGTCTCTTGCAGACAGCAAATATATGGTTCATGTTTGCTTATCCATTCAGCTATCTTATGTCTTTTTTATTGGAGCATTTAATCCATTTACGTTTAATGTTATTATTGATAAGTGTGAAGCTCCTGATTTCACCTTCAACTTTGAATTCATAGCCTTGCTGGATAGATTATTCTTAGATTCAAGTCCTTGCTTTGCATACTTCATTCTATTCCCTACTGGTCTGATGTGTTTCAGTTGAGAAATCAGTTGATAGTCTAGTGGGAGATCCCTTGTAAGTAACTTTCTGTCTATCTCTGGCCACCTTTAAGATCCTTACTTTGTCGTTGGCATTTGCTAATTTAATTATGATGTGTCTCAGTGTGGGTCTTTTTGGGTTCATCTTGTTTGGGACACTGTGTGCTTCTTAGACTTGTGGATTTTTTTCTTCCCCAAATCAGGGAAGTTTTCTGTCATTATTTCTTCAAAAAGCTTTCTATTCCTTGCTCAGCTTCCTCTCCTTCTGGTACCCCTATATGTAGATGTTGTTTCATTTCATGTTGTCCCAAAGCTTCCTTAGACTCTCCTGCTTTTTAATTTTTTTTTTCTGCTCTGCTTAGCTGTTTTTTTCTACCTTGTCTTTTAACTCACTGATATGGTCCTCAGCTTCTTCTAGTCTACTGTTGAAAACTTTCAGGGTGTTCTCTATTGCAGCTATGTCATCCTTCATTTTCTCTTGATTTTTATACTTGTTGGTGAATTTCTCATCTAGTCGTTTGAGCATCCTTATAACCATTACTCTGAATTCTTTCTCTGACAAATTGCTTGGCTCTATTTCATTTCACTCTTTTTCTGGTGATTCCTCCTTTTCTTTCATTTGGGGTGTGTGTATTTGTCTTCCCATTTTTGTTCCTTTGTAATTGTTTGTATGTATTAGATCAAACTGCTATACCACCCAGTTTTTTTAAATTGGTGTTATGTAGTAAATGTTTTGTGGGACCCAGTGGTACAGTCTTTCAGGTCTCATGGGCTGGATGTTCAAGGGATGCTCCCTCCTTGAGATATTTGAGTTCTCCTGATGTAGTTGGGTCTTTAATGTTATTGTCCTATTCATGAACAGGGTCTCCTCTCAGGGTGTCTGCTCCATACCATGTCATGCCAACTGTTTTGAGGTGCTGACTGAACAGCACAAAATATAACACAAGACATGACACAGAATGAAAAGGAGGCATCCAATCAATGATTCTCACTCATCATCATCATCTCTCTCTCTCCTTTCCTCTCTGAAATCAATAAAAATATATATTTTTAAAAAAGAATGTACATTCTGCAGCTTTGAGGTGATATGTTCTCTAAATATTAATTAAGTCCACCTAATCCAGTGTGTCATTTAAGGTTGCTGTTTACTTGTTGATTTTTTTTTTTTTTTTTTTTTTTGGTTTGGAAGCTCTATCTAGTGATGTCAATGGGATGTTAATGTCCCACACTATGACTACATTGCTGTTGATCTCTCCCTTAAAGTCCTCCCGGAATTTTAAAGTATATTTCAGTGCTCCTATATTGGGTGCATATATGTTTACCAGTGTTATAGCCTCTTGTTGGATCAATCCCAATAGTTTATATAGTGACCATCTTTCTCTTTTGTTATGGCCTTTGTTTTGAAGTCTATTTTGTCAGATAAAGTATTGCTACCCCAGCAATTTTTTTTGTTTCTATTTGCATGGAAATATTTTTCCATGCTTTCACTTTCATCCTGTGTGAGTTTTTTTGTTCTGAGTTTGGTTTCTTTTAGACAGCATATAGGGGCCTTGTTTTTTTTTTGGGGGGGGGGCTTGTTTTCTTATCTATTCAGCAACCCTGTGTCTTCTGATTGGAGCATTTAATCCATTTACATTTAAGATTCATTTTTGATAGGTACTTATTTATTGCCATTTTTATTCTGTATGCATATGTTCCTCTCTCTCTATTTCTTCTTCTTAACAACAGTTCTTTTAGCATTTCTTGCAATGATGGCTTGGTGTTAACAAACTTCTTTAGTCTTTTTTATTTGGTCTTGGAAGCTTTTTATTTCAACTTCAATTTTGAATGATAGCCTTGCTGGATATAGTAGTCTTGCTTTCAGATCCTTTTTTTTTCATTATTTTGAATACTTCATGTCATTCCCTTCTGGAAAGCCTTATGGGAGCTCCCATGAGATAACTGTCTCTCTCTTGTTGCCCTTAAGATTCTCTCTTTGTTATTAATATGTGCCATTTTAATTAAGATATATATTGGTGTGACTCTCTTTTTGATTGAGACTCTCTGTGCTTCCTAAACTTGTGCAACTTTTTCCTTCACCAGGTTAGGGAAGTTTTCTGTCATTATTTCTTCGAACAGGTCCTTCCTTGCATTATTCTCCTTCTGGTTCCCCTATGATGTGGATACTATTCCATTTCACATTGTCCCAAAGTTCCCTTAACCTGTCCTCCTGCTTTCTACGTATTTTTTCTTTTTGATGCTCTAATTGAGTGATTTTTTTCTACCTTATATTATAATTTGCTGATTTGATCCTCTGCTTCTTCTAATCTACCATGATTTCCTTCCAGGGTATTTCTTATTTCAGCTATATCATACTTCATTTCCTATGGGTTGTTTTTCATTGTTTCTATATCCCTTTTCATTCTGTTGAACATTCTAAAAACCATTCCTTTATACTCTGTTTCTGATAAACTCCCTGCCTCCATTTCATTTAGCTCTTTTTCCAGTGATTCCTCCTGATTTTTTCATTTGGGGATTGTTTCTTTGTTTCCCCATTTTCACTGTTTCTTTTTGCTTGTTTCTGTGTATTGAGTAAGTTGCTGTGCCTCCCAGTTTTGGTGGTGTGGCCTTCTTGTGGGACCCAGTGGTATAGTCTCCTTGATTCTCTGAACTGCTCTATGAATGTACCTTATGTGGGTTAAATGAGCCTTCCTGTTGAATTTGGGTCTTGATCATTATTGTCCTTTTCACAGTCAAGCTAAGGCTTGCTGACTGTGATTCTGAACCCTGACCACATCATGCCAACTGTTATATAGGTGCTCCACTACTTCCCTGCCTTCCTCCAACCTCTGTTCTTGCCCATAATCAGCTAACAGTACCACTAACAGATGCCATTTATATATCTGGTGTATGATATTTTTAATTGCTGAATTTTTTTTTGCTATTTTTTTTTTTGAGGATTTTGCAGGTATGCTCATCAGAGCTGTATCCCTATAATTTTTAAAATGTTTTTGTCTGGTTTTGGAACCAGGATAATGGTGGCCTTGTAAAAGAAACTTGGGAGCCTTCCCTCCTCTTAAATTTTTTGGAATAGTTTGAGAAGGATAGGTGTTAATTCTTCATTGAACATTTGGTAAAATGCACCTGTGAAGCCCTCTGCTCTGGAACTTTTGTTTGTCGGGCGTTTTTTGATTACTGATTCAATTTCTTTGATAATAATCAGTCAGTTCAGATTATCTGTTTCTTCTTGATTCAGTATATGTTTCTAGGAATTTATCCAATTTTTTCCAAATTGTCCAATTTGTTAGGCATGTAATTGTTCTTAGTATTTTCTTATAATCCTTTGTATTTCTATGGTATCAGTTGTCACTTCTCCTCTTTCATTTTTGATTTTATTTATTTGTTTTTTAAAATTAAATCTTTACTGTTGAAACTATTACATATATCCTTTTTTTTCTCTCCCATTGACCTTTTCTAGCCTGCCCCAGACGCCTGCCTCAGACGCAGTGATTTCTTTTTTACAAAAAAATATATTTTATTGACTTTAGATAGGAAGGGAGAGGGAGAGATAGAAATATCAATGATGAGAGAGAATCATTGAATGGCTGCCTCCTGCACGCCCCGTCCTCGGGGTCGAACCCACAAGCCAGGCATATGCCTTTGGCCGGAATCAAACTTGGGACCTTTCAGTCCTCAGGCCGATGCTCTATCCACTGACCCAAACCAGTTAGGGCAAGATCCTTATTTTTTACTCTCTCTCTTTTGTTCTTGATTCTGGTTAAATGCTTTTTAATCTTGTTTATCTTTTCAAAGAACCACTTCTTAGTTTCAGTGACTTTTCTATTGTTTTCTTAGATTCTATTTTGTTTCCACTCTGATTTTTATTATTTTCTTCCTTCTCCTCACTTTTTTTTTGTTTTGTTCTTTTTCTAGTTCATTTAATGTATGGTTAGATAGTTTGCCATTTTTCTTGTTTCTTGTGGTAGACGTATATTGCTATAAAATTCCCTCTTAGGACTGCTTTAGCTTTGTCCCATAGATTTTGAGTTATTGTGTTTTCATTTTTCTTTGTCTCAGAGTATCTTTTGATATCTTTGTTATTCTCATTGTTAACCCATTCATTGTTTAGTAAAATGTTATTTAGCCTCCATGTGTTTGTGTTTTCAGTTTTATTCTTGGGATTGATTTCTAGTTTCATACGATTGTGTTTGGAGAAGATGCTTGATAAGATTTCAATCTCCTTAATTTCATTAATACTTGCTTTTGTGGCCTAACATGTGTTTTATCCTGGAAAATGTTCTATGTGCACCTGAAAAGAATGTATGTTCTGCTGCTTTGGGGTGAAATACATCTGGTTGAATGTGTCATTTAAGGTCACTGTTTTCTAGTTGGTTTTCTGTGTAGAAGGTATATCCATTGATGTCAATGGGATTTAAAGTCCCTTATTATGACTGTACTAGAGGCCTGGTGCATGGATTCATGCACTGGCAGGGTCCCTCAGTGTGGCCTATAGGGATTGGATTCAAACCAGCATCTAACATCCCCTGAGGGATGTAGTAGTGCGTGAAGCAGCAGGCGGCCAGGGAGGAGCCACTCCCGCTCATCCTGGCCTTGCTCATCCCGGTCAGCCGAGTGTCTGCCCCCATCTTCCACTGCCGCTCCTTGCATCTCCTAGTCCGCCACACCCAGCTATGAAGAAATGGATCCCTAGGGTGGAGCTCCCACAGCCTTGGTAGGGGTGTAGACTGAGGCTCAGAGAAGTGGGGTGAGTGCCCAAGGAGCACCCAGGGCAGACTGGGGAGTTGCAGTAGCTGCACTGCGAGGCCCACTTTGCATGTCATCCTATAAGTCCTGGGGTAGCTCCGGTCTGATAGGAGGAGGCAGGTGCTAGGGACTGAGTTCATGGTCTCTTTTTTCCTTCCCTCTGTCCTTTAGTTCCGACTGCTCAGGGAGGACATGATCAGAGAAGTGGGTTGGGGGAGCCATGCCTCCGAAGCAGTGCCGGGGGAGTGGCAGAATTTGGGCTGTTGGCCCAGCCTCCCATTGCGAACTTCAGCTCAGCCCCACCTGCTTGTGATCTTCCATAGACTCAACTGTCTGTTTCTCTTTTCATCTGTCCAAGTTGAATGCCCCCTGGTGGTCAGTGCGTGTCATAGTGACTGGTTGAAAGGTTGCTTAGGCTTTTATATATATAGATTACTGTTGATCTCTCCCTTTATGTCCACCAATATTTACTTTGTTTATTTAGGTACTCCTATGTTGGGTGCATAAATGTTTACAAGGGTTATATTGTCTTGCTGGGTTGGTCCCTTTATCATTATGTAATGTCTTTCTTTGTTTCTTATATCCTTTGTTTTAAAGTCTATTTTGTCTGCTATAAGTATTGATAAGCCAGCTACTTTTTGTTTCCATTTGCATGAAATATTTTTTTCATCCCTTAACTTTTGGTCTATGTGTCTTTTGATCTGAAGTTGGCCTTTTGTAGACAGCTTATTTATTGGTCTTTTTTTTTTTTTATCCATACAGCTACCCTATATATTTTTAAATTGAATTTATTGCGGTGACATTGGTTTGCAATGCCATACAGGTTTCAAGTGTACAACTCAATAAACATCATTTGCACACTGAATAATGTGCCCATCACCTCAAGCAAAGTCTATTTCTGTCCACATTCCCCACACCCACTTTGCCTACCTTCATTTAGCCCCCTATGTCTCTCAATTGGTGCATTTAAACTATTTACATTTAAAGTAATTATTAGTAGGTACATAGTGATTGCCATTTCATTTTTTATATTTATGTTCCTTTATTTTTGTCTTCTTAAAGAAGTCCTTTTAACATTTCTTATTTTATTGGTTTGATGGTGATGACCCCCGTTAGCCTTTTCTTCCCTTGGAAGCTCTTTATCTCTCCTTCAATTTTAAATCATGGAATTACTGGGTAAAGTAGTCTTGGTTGTAGGTCTTTTGCTTTTCATCACTTTTAATATTTTGTGCCAGCCCCTTCTGGCCTGAAAAGGGAACTTTCTGTTGAGAAATCAGCTGACAATCTTTGTGGAGTTTCCTTGTAGGTAACTGTCTTTCTCTTGCTGCTTTGAAAATTCTCTCTTTGTCTTTAACCTTTGCCATTTTAATTATGATGTGTCTTGGTGTGGGACTCTGAGTTTGTCTTGTTTGGGACTCTTCACTTCTTGAACATGTATGGAAGTGGAATAAAGTTTTTTCTTTGTCAGGTTAGAGAAGTTTTCAGTTATTATTTCTTCAAATAGGTTCTGAATCTGTTGTTATCTCTCTTCTCCTTCTGACACCCCTATGATAAGAATACTGTTATGCTTGATTTTGTCCCAGAGGTACCTTTATCTATCCTCATTTTAAAATTGTTTTTTTTTTTTCTGTTCTGATTTGGTGTTTTCTGCTACCTTGTCTTCCAAATCACTGACTCAATTCTCTAATCTGTTGTTGATTCCTTCTAGTGTATTCTTCATTTTACTTACTGTATTCTTTATTTCTGAGTATTTTTATAAGGTTTTAATGTCTCTTTTTATGCTTACTATCTCTTTGTTGAAATTTCCACTGAGTTCGTTCTTCCATATGTTCCTTGAGCATCCTTGCTACCAATGTTTTGAACTTTGTATCTGGTAGATTGCTTTTCTCCATTTTATTTATTTATTTTCTAGAGATTTCTATTCCGTTCCACTTTTTTTCATTTGGGATATGCTTCTTTGTCTTTCCATTTGTCTACCCTTGTTTATTTGTACTAGGTAGATCTGCTATGTCTCCCAGTCTTGGGAGGAGGCCTTACATAATAGGTGTCCTGTGGGGCCCAGTGGGGCACTCTATCTGATCACCAGAACTGCGTTTTCCAGGAGTGTGCCATGTATGGGTTGTGTGTGCCCTGCTGTTGCAGTTGAGTCTTGATTGCTGTTGGCACATCAGTGGGTAGGTTTGACCCTCGGCCTGGCTGGCTTGAGGATTATCAATGACCACAGCATAAAAGCTATTGTGCTGTGGCTGTCCCCGCAGAGAAGGAATTGCCCTAACAAGGTCTGTGCCTGCTGAGACCTCCCTCTGGGTGTGTCACTTGGAACACTAATCTGGTGGTTCTTTGTTGTGGTCTGAGGCTGATCATTGGGTGTGTTGGTTTGGGGGCCCCTTGGGAAGGACTCCAGTGCAGGGCCATGTCAGATGCTGCCTTTTACAGGACTGAGCTACCTGTTAGGTACTACCTAGCAATCCTCAGTTGATAACTGCCTATTTTGGGCTTGGCTTTGCATGGGAGGGGCTACATTGCAAACCAAGGCCCGTTGCTACAAAAGACCTCAAGCACACCAAGACCTGCTGCCACTTGTCAGCTACCTGAAATGCTCAGCCACTGAAAGAGCCCTGGGTGGCATGCGAATTGGGTGAAGCACCACCTGGGTTAAGGGCAAAGCAAGTTTTAAAGAAAGCTATGAGTTATACCTCAGACTTTGTTTACAAACCATATGATGTTAAGTATGTTTATTTGACCAACATAAAATGTTTTTGTAGAAATTAAATTTGGTTTTATTTTCTCTCTCTCTCTCTCTTTTACTTTTTATTGATTTATTGGGGGTGACACACTGATTAATAAAATTATATAGGTTTCAGGTATACAATTCTATAATAAATCATCTATATATTGTATTGTGTGTTCACAATATTTTTCTCTCTCTCTTAAGACAGGAATAAAAGAAGGGAAATATTACATCTCATTGGTAAGCAAGTTTTAACTGAAACAAATAGGTAATCTGAATAACATCTAGTATAGAATCCTTCCATTTATGAGTCATTTGAAGCACTGTCTGATGGCTCACTATTAACTTTTTAGGGTGAGAGTTCAGTTAATAAAATAATATGAGAGATGCAAATTACTGTTAAAATTAGTGAGCATTAAATTGATTAATTTTCCTCTCGTTTAAAGGCTATTTCTTCTGGCTCCTAATAACACAAAGCTTGATAGAATATTTCACAGATCTCTCATAAAGCAGATGCTTAGCTATTCCAAAATCTGTTTTGGTAACCTATGGTAGAAGGCAACAGGTAAGAATCCTAAACACATTCTGGGTACAATATACAAATTATCATTAATCAACCCCATTTATTATTGTTTTAGGACTATTTGATTATACAAAGAAATCAGATTCAGGGTATGATTTCTATATTGTGTATCTATATCTGCTGTTTTATCTGTATCAGCAACTTTTATCTATATCTGTACTTTTTATCCATATCTGCACCTTTTATCTATATCTGCTGTGACAAATTACCACCAAATAAAGTTTTTTTCCTGGTGCATATGCTAATTATTATGCTGAAATTTAAAAAATAGCTATTTTAGTGAAAAAAAAAAACAACCTTGGAAAGGCAAGAGTTCTGGAAAGAAAAAGAGAATGCAATGTGTGAAGAAATAAAAAATATATAAAGAAAAATGAGAATGCTAGATAGAGAAAAAAGAATGTGAAAATGAATAGGAGAAATATACAAATATAAATGTAAAATATAAATTCATAAAACTGGTTCTTTTGTACCAAATCAGTTGATGGGTTGGATGAACTATCTCAGGGAACAATTCTGGAGGTATCCCCACTGACCATGAGATAGAACCATAAGCTTTCACAGAAATATGAATGTCTAGATCCTAGAATACTACACTGGGCATAGACTGCTGTTACTATTGATCTGGTGAAAATGTGGATTAATGAGGCATGAGAATTGAGAATTATACCTGTACTAGAGGCCTGGTGCACGAAATTTGTGCATGGGGAGGGGGGGCTGTCCCTCAGCCCGGTCTGTGCCCTCTCGCAATCTGGGACCCCTTGGGGGATGTCCAACTGCCGGTTTAAGCCCGATCCCTGTAGTCGGACATCCAGCAGTCAGACATCCCTCTCACAATCTGGAACCGCTCACCCCTAACCTCTCACCTGCCTGCCTGCCTGCTCACCCCTAACCAACTCACCTGCCTGCCTGCCTGCTTGCCCCTAACCACTCACCTGCCTGCCTGCCTGCTCACCCCTAACCAACTCACCTGCCTGCCTGCCTGCTTGCTCCAAACCACATTCCTGCCTGCCTGCTCAATGTGTGTCATAGTAACCGGTCATTCTGGTCATTCCAATCATTCCGCCATAATGGTAGCTTAGGCTTTTATATATATAGATTAGAGCAATTGAGAAAAAAAGACGTCTTATATCACACACCCATCAATGTGAATATGCATACAAACAGGCATACATATGCTGGAAGGGAGGAAGAAGCAACTCTGTTGTTATCAATCTGCATTAATGCAAAACATTGGCTTGCATACCTGAAAAAAGAGCATTCTCTTACCTGAAGCTCCTGGGCAGCAGATGGGGTGAACAGAGAAACAAATTAAAAGGTCTATTTAAAATAATGATATTAAGGACACTAAAGTGCTTTTCTCTTAGTTTTAACACAATGAACAGTGCTAACAATATATACTTCAGTAGATGCAACTTAAACAAAGGTTAAGGTATATAAACCCAAGGAGAAAATCAACATCAAGCCAGAAATTCCCAACTTCATAGTGGTAGATGATGGAATTGGGGCAATAAGTCACAAATACAATTTCTGAAACAGCTTTCCCCTTATGTGGCCAATTTTCTGTCCTCAACACTTTTGTGGGGGGGATGACTAAGTATTTGTGAGAAAATTGTGAAATGTCATGGGAAAATGTATCAGGGTCATCAACTGGAACAAAAAGATGGTGTCACCTGATCCTGCTCACCAAGAGAAAGGTGTGTGTAATCATGGTCTCTTCACTGCTGATATGCAGTTAACAGCAAAGACACAGCACCTTGCAAAGATTCTGAAAATTTCAAGGCCAAACCCTTACCAATATTAGGCAATAAGTTATGAGGCAATTTAATGAAAAGAAGTAGATGTAACCAAAAAACTGACTTTTTTGATAATTGTGTTTTTATCTAGAAGGTAAATATGCTTAACTTTCTCAGATGAGGAAAAACTGAAATTATTCACCAATGACAGTATAAAGGAATGGACATTGAGACACTGCTAGAAGCTTTATTTAGGTTACCTCACTAAATGCTCATATCTACTCTATAGACAGGTATTATCATACCCATTGAGTACCTGAGAAAGCCAAGAGAAATTGCACGCTCATGGTCATACAGTGAGTGAGGTCAGTGGCAGAGAGCTGTAATTCAAAGTTGGACCTTGCCTGGCTCCAAAGCCTTGCATTTTTTACGCTACCCCTCATAAGCATGGCAGCATCCCTTATTGTATCTTAGTGAGATGTGGTTAAAACTTTTTCACATGGTTTATTTTATTTGGGTACATATATACTTTCATACTCTTGAGAGTCTATGAAATCTTAATTATATAAGATAAAGTCATCACTGTGATATAGTTCTTGTTGGCTAGGACAACATAGAGAACACCAGTAGTATTCATTACTTTTTGTCCCTGACACACATTAGTGTCATAGTTATTTTCAAGTGATGGGCATCTCAGATTTTCCTTCCTTTATTTTGATAGGAATTAAATTTGTGAGTTGTTCTGAAACTGTGTCTGATTCTCCTGTTAGGTCATATTATATAACATGTTTTTCTTTGATTGACTTTAGAAAATGATGTGTGCCTTGCAAGGTCAATTTTTCCCTCTTTAGTTTTATTTTCGGAGTGAAGAGGGTGCCTGAGCTTGAATTCTAGCCTCGGAGAGAAGATGGGGTTAGCTGTTCAGGCCAGGGAACTCATGTTGTGACATTCCATGTAGCTCTGGCTCAGAGATACTCAAAACCATTGTATTTCATGGAAGACTTAAAACAATCATCACCACAGTTCGAGATTGATATCTTTATTACTAATTGTGATGAACAGTCAGAAAATTCTGCACTACTTTCTACGGGTTCTAGAACAACTCAAGGTGAAAAGCTGACACTTATTTTAAAGTTGCTTTGCAGTAAGTGCCTTTAGCTCTTTACATACTGGGCTGCAAAACTTGTGTTCAGGAAAAGATGGGTAAAGAAAATACTGTTCCTTCTGAGGATGTGATTCTCCCTTGCTGGCACAGATATCTAGGGTCATCAGTGGCCAAAGGGACAAAAGCAGATAGCCCCTTGGCCTCACCTTGATATAAACGAGTTGGTCAGCAGTCACCCTTTTAGGGAAGGTACGAAGTTGATTAAGGTAAAAAGTTGGTTAAGTTAGGAGGTGCCTTTCCACTATAGGAGATAATAAACTTTGAATCTGGACTTCTGCTTTAACTTTAAGTATAGCAGAAAGCCCTTTCTTTGGGAAATAGACTGTGTACAGTTACATGTGAGCTCAAGCATGTTGACTAACACCAGGAGCTGACTTGGTACCAGGGGTATCCGGCATTTTCACACATACCAATCTCCCTTTAGTGAATTTTGTTTCCACCTTTTGAGGCAAAGGATTACAACTCAACTGGAATACCCCCCAAACTATCAAAATGAGAGCAAAGGGATGATGTGTTGCCTTCCAATCCCAGATTTCAAAAATATGATTCATAACTGAAAGCATCTTATGACCATACTTGTCATCCAAATACACAAATCTGCCTTTGCCTATTGAGACTTGAGTTAAGCTGCTCCAAGTGTGGGGAAAACCTGCCACCCATCTACATCAGAGCCAGAAACTCTCCTGTGCCCTCCATCCTGTTTTGAGTTCTAATGACCTAATGAGGCAGCACAAAGGCCCCAGAGGCCTCAGGCTCCTGGCTTATTTTGTCGTAGGCAAGCTTCCAAGTAATGGAATTAGAGCAATTTCATGTTTATAAGCATTAAATGCTCTGCTTGTTTTAGCTAGGTACCAGCAAACAGGTTCAGAACTTGAATATTTTGTGTGTGTGTGTGTGTGTGTGTGTGTGTGTGTGTGTGTGTTTAAAGCTCACTGTTGGACTTACACACAGCCTTTGTATGGTCATCAGCAGTCAAATTATGGCCATTTAAAAATAATCTGGCAGCATCTGCTGTGGGCTCAGACAGGAAGGGTGTGGTAACTTGTGCCAAAGTGAAGCTGCTGAACTTGGAATACGTTGACTTAAAATAAAGTTTACAGCTTTTCAATGAAAGACACAGTTATAAAAATTCATTATTTAGTAGGTAAAAAGAAACTTTGTTAGTCAAGTGGGTTATTTTTAGAGAAAGTACTATACCTCTCCGTCCTCTAGTTCTACATCCAGGAAATCGAAGTCTCTAAAGACTCTGAACTGTTGCTCACTGTTTGTGTCATCCATGTTCTCCGGTTCTCGGGCACCATCCTCGGAAGAGACCAAGCTTGTCTGATGCTCCAGCAGGTCCAAGTCCCCACATGATGAAAAAATTACCTACAAATCCAAAAAGTCCCGTCCTGAGAAACCAACTCCCTCTGGTTGTTTGTGCTACAAAAAAACCCCATCACTGGCTCTTCATCACACTGTTTCCAGTACACACCTAATTCCTCAGGCAGATATTTTTAGGATGTTATTATTTATGTTGGACAGGTGCCTTCAGATTAAAATTAGTGCAAAGACACAAGTTCATGCACCAGGAAAATGTTTCAAGAGTCAAATGGCTGCTTACTGGATGAATACTCGACCCCACCTGGATGTGTGTGTGTGTGTGTGTGTGTGTGTATAGGGTCTTTTTGCTGGGTCATCTTAATAGAACTTTGTAGAAATAATAAGCTACAAATGAAGCTAAATGTTTTGTTATTCAGCCTTTCCTGAATACAGATTTATATTAAATAAAGTGAACAGGATTCTTATTTAACTGTTACAACATCCAGTCATCCTTGAAAAGTAGGCAATCATTTAGAAGAATTTAAATACACAAATGTCTATCAAAAGTAAAAGAATGAGAGGATTTACAGGTACTTTTTTTCTCCAGTATTTCAGGACAGTCATTATTTCTCATGTGTGTACATGATACAGTTTGTGCAGGTATTACGAATGGGCATGTAAGACAGACAACACAGCGGGTCAGTCAACTAGTGAGAGACAAGATGAGAATTCTGGCTTCCTCAGTTGTGCTGCTGCTCTTACTTGTAACATCCTCCAGGTAAACATTTCCAGCCAGAAAGGCCTCAGCACAGAAACAGGAGGTTCAGCTCTGAAGGAGGAAGTGCCACCTGCTAAGGCAGTAAGAAATGGCCCTGGCTGGTAGGGCTGCATTGCAAAGGCCAAGTGCTCCTGTTTCTCTCCCTTGTGAGCTTGGAGGCTCCGCCTGCTCTAGCCACTGTCATCTTGTTCCCTCTGCCATAAATAATGTCACAGGGGTAGCAGCAAACCCACTAATTACTAACCAAAATGGTGACTTCAATGGAGGCCAAGCTGAGCTAATAACTGGCTAGGGCACATTGCCAGACAGTCAAAAAAATACCTGGTAAAGTCAGACTCTGAGATTTTTATTGCTTTTGCTACAACAGATTCACATACACAATTTGAATTTTCTAAATTTTAGAAGGGCTTCAGAAGCTAACTTCTAATACTTTAATTATTCATATATTTTGAAACCTGATGGCATGGTTTTAAAAAACTAACATCAGTGGAAATTTACATGAGAAAAAACATGATAACATATCATTATTTTTACCTTTATTGTGAATAAAATAATAACATCACAATAAGAGTTGTGTGTACAGAATAAAATTATATCCAAAAGGAATGTGTGTCATAGTTGGTGGTGCAGTAAGCTGGGCATTTTTATTTAAAAAATTAAGAAGTTTTAAAAATTGAAAGTAACTGAGTATTTATTTACAGAAAACCTCGAACAAATAGCCAACAAAATCTTTCATTGTTTCTGAATTAAGATGAGACTAACCATGCTGTGGGGAGAAATGATGTAGGGGTTTGATCTAGATGGTAGATATTATACTTGTAATTCATAGGTAAATCTTCTAAACTTGTTTTGACCAAAGGTAAAAACAGACCAAAGTAAAAAAGAAATGATACCAAAATACATGTGATATGTGCTAGAACTTACTGATGGATTTTTGCTCAATCCTACTTCTTGGCCACACAGAGAAAGGACATGTACCAACTTCTCTTTTGTCCTCTTCTGGAAAAGAAATACACAGGCAGATTATAATCATGGCATCTTGTGACCAGATCTGCTCTTATACATAGGGCTATCATACTGGAAATGTGACCAGTGAGAACTGAGATGTAAAATGCACACAGACTTGGCATGAAAAAAGAATGTAGAACATTGAATTAATAATTGTGAAATATTGATTACATGTTGAAATAATATTTTAGACATATTTGATTAACTAAAATATGTTATAAATTCATTTTACCTGTTTGTTTTAACTTTTTAAAAAAGGTGATTAGAACATTTAGAGTGAGGGTCACCTTCTATTTCTATGATACAGTACTGATCTAAGTTTTCCCAAGGTGGGGGATCAGGGTCTGAAAATCAACCTCAAGATTCTTTAGTAGATATTCATCCCTTTCCTTTATAATCTTTCTTATATGCTACAACTTTCAGCATTAGCAATGCTTTCCTTAAACCTAAATTAAATCTATTATGTTAACAGCACAACCTATTTTCCTTAAAGAGGAGACTAACTTTACTTTGTGCAGAATTAAAAAAACTCAATTATTTGCAAGCTGTATTAAATATTTTCAATTTATTTTTCCTAAAGTTAAACAACTTTAATTCCTTTTTTTGTTCTCCATACACTTCATGTTTTAGCACCTTAAGCAAGCAGATTCTTCTGTAAGACATCACATTTTCCAATAACACAGATTAACTAGGTCTCAGAATGAATGGTAGTTTGAGAATAAAATTAAAGAGTGTTCAGAGCCTTAAAAATATTCATGTACTCCAGAATTGCTTTCAAAGCAATCTTCCTGATCTTTCTAGAATGATCTTTCCCTTTTTAATCTGATTTACACTTATGTGGTGACTGCTAGGAGGCCAACGTCACTCATAGACTTTCTCCTTAATGGAACTCAGTTTGCTGCATCCTTCTTTCCAAGTTATAGAAGAGACACTCAATACAGTGTCTTCTCAGTGTTGAAAGATGTTGAAGCAAGGTAAGAGATTTGTAAGCTCTTTTCCTAAGTTTTAGTGGGAATTTTATAATCTCAGGAAGAAATTGATATTGAGGAACATGGAATGGGCTGTGCATTTCTTTCTGTTTGCCAAATCCCCAATGAAGTATGGTAGGCTCCCTATTCAACAACTCAGTGGACACTCACTGATGACCAGCTGTGTTCCAGCAGGTACTGCTACGTGATCCATTTCCTCAACCTTTAGGAGTGAAAGTTGAGTCCTACTGGGTGAACAGTATTTTTCCTGCCTAGTGCTCACTTGGTCTTCATTTTATCTTGGGGACAGCTGCTATCCCTGTAAGTGGGGTTCTGCCTCCCTGACATAAGCTGCAAATCCTTTTTCTTTCTTTTTCATTATAACTTAAAAATTATTTAGTTTTTAATCTTTATTGTTGAGAATATTACAAATATTCCTCCCTTTCACACCCACCCCCCTTTCCCTCCTCCCACCCTGCCCCAGGCCTTCACCACCCTATTGCTTATGTCCATGGGTAATGCACATATGCATATAAATTCTTTGGTTTATCTACTCTCCCACCCCCACCCCTGACTTCCCTCTGAGATCTGTTAGTCTGTTCAATGTTTCCATGCCTCTGGTTCTATTTTATTCATCAGTTTATTTTTATTCATTAGACTCCTAGTTCATTCATTTTGATTTTTAGGTTAAGTTGTTGATAGATATGTATTTATTGCCATTTTATTGTTCATATTTTTTATTTTTTTAAAAAATTTTCTACTTAAAAAGACCCTTCAACATTTCATGTAATACTGGTTTGATGGTGATGAACTCCTTAAGCTTTTTCTTGTCTGTGAAGCTCTTTATCTGACCTTCAATTCTAAATGATAGCTTTTCTGAGTAGAATAATCCTGGTTGTAGGTTCTTGCTTTCCATCACTTTGAATATTTCTTGCCACTCCTTTCTGGCCTGCAAAATTTCTGTTGAGAAATCAGCTGATAGTCATATGGGTCCTGCCTAACTAAACTGCTTTTCTCTTGCTGCTTTTAAGATTCTCTCTTTGTCTTTAACCCTTGGCATTTTGTGCAGTTATTCAGTGTCTGGTAAGTTAATGTTCAAGAAAAAATATCAATTTCCATTAAAATGTTCTATTATTTTATGTTAATGATTACTTATTTATTTTAGCCCTTCTATTCAGCATGTCTCTATTGAAATAAACCTATGTTTCTATGAAAATTGAAGCTTTTGTTTTTTTTGCGGCCCACATAAACTTAAACCTTGTTTATTTGGCCCATGTTAGCCTTTGAGTTTGACATGCTTGCTTTAAGAGGATAGGACTAGTGAATCAAATCAACAAAGTGTCAGACTCTAATCCCATGTAAGGAGCTGTTCACATAGAAAATGGGTTCCCTTGTAATGCTGTTAAGAACCTTACCACTGTTGTCGATGCCCAACGGCCAAGGTCAGGATGATGAGTGGAGGAATCCCTTATCTCATGGACCATTGGCTCAGTCAGTCCCCAGGTTCCCCTTCAATCCTGCAAGTCCAGGATTCTATACCTGAGAATACTGGGGTCTCTTCCAGCTCACAGGAACAAGGACATTGGAGTTGGAGCCTGATGAGGTTGAGGATGTGCTCCGGGTGACAGCCATAGTCCTGGGCTTCCCATCTCGGCCAGAAGAGTTCTGCAGTTCATCATATCGCCTCCCAATGATTGGCGTCTTAGAAAGAACACAAAGCATATGTTCTTCTATCTCATTAACACTTCTTTGGTGTATGGAATTGCTCTACCCTGCAGCAACCAAGAACTGCTTATTTGATTAAAAATTACAGAAGTTCAATGTTACAAGCAGGCTCATTTTCCTGATGTTCAAATACATATTCTGAGTCATTTTGCATCTTCAATATGCTCCCACTCTCTTTAGCAGCTGAAAACAAATCCAACTGGTTGTTCTTAAACATTCTTTAGAAACCACTGATAAAGGAAAACATTCAGGAAAACAAAGTCAGTTGTTAGGTGTTTAAGCTTGAAAGAATTTCTTGTAGTCATAACAAGAGACCGAAAGTCCTGCTCTAGCTGGGTTGCTCAGTGGTTAGAGTGTTGACCACTGGACTGAAGGGCTTTGGGTTCAATTTCAGTCAAGGGCGCATACCTCGCTTGGTTGCAGGCTCAATTTCTGCCCCAGTCAGGGCATGTGAGGGAGTCAACTAACCAATGTGTCTCTCTCACATCGATGTTTCTCTCTCTCTGTCTTTCCCTCTCCCTTCCACTCTTTCTGAAAATAAATGGGGGGAAAATATCCTCAGGTGAGGATTAACAACAAGAAAAGACAAAAAGTCCTTTCCTTCTTCCAACCTTTATATACTAGATTATTTAAACATTTATTTAAGTTATTTATATCTTTTCAATTATGTAAACGAATGAGGTCAGGGCCAGGTACTTGGGCACCACTTTAGAAATTTCATTTCCTGAGAGTCTTGGAGTGGTTGTGGGCAGCGTGTCCCAGGCTTTAGTGCCAAAGAGGTGTCCTGCACAGAGATCAGTTCATGGGCCTACACCTGGGGGCAGCAGAAGCCAATAGGTGGTTCTACACCAAGGCCCATCATTTTGGAATAGCTGGGTCTCTTGGGTTTGCAGCTGACTGGCTGCATGTTTTCTGTACCTCTTTGGAGCAGAATAAGCTGAAATCAAAGAGTAAAAATAGCTTTTCCCTTTTAGCAATGTGAAAAATGCACAGAGTGTAGTTTCAGCTTTGGGGGGCTTATGGGTCATGGGGTAAGAGACACAGGAAAGTGAAGTATTTTTACATGTTAGAGTAAAATGGTTAAGTACAGATCTCCAGAGGGCTTGTTCCTGAACTGGCAGGTAAATCTATTATCTGCCTTCTCTTTTTCCCCTAACTCTTTAGCTTGGTTCACTCATCCTCCCACCCCCCATTCACACACTCCCCTCTCCCCAAAGGTAAGAATTTAGATAATTTTGCAGTTTAAATAGCAGTATGGCTCGGGGAAACTATAAAGGCAAATTCTGTATTCCTGCGAATCTCAGTCATTAGCTGGTCTGGGAACAAGGTCGCCAATATAGAGAAAAGACAGGACAGTTGTCAGATAAGGAATGAGTTAGGTTTAAAATGCTGAAGATCATTCCTTTTATAGTTAACTTTTTAGAAATCAGTTTTTATATAACCAAGACTATCTTCTATTTTTAAAAGCTGTCAATTGAGAGCCCCAGTGAATATGATACTCCACATGTTCTTAAAAACAATCTAAGTCAGTCGTTAGAAGGAAGTCTCCATTGGAAGTAAACATAGTTATTTTCTCTTGCTCAAGGTACATACTTGTGATCTTTTGTACTATATATTAATGCTAAAGTTTACAGAAACAGTTAACATACCTCTGAAATGTCAAAGTGAAAGTCCAGAGTTTTCCCTGGTAATTCCTTAGAAGCACTGGTCCATACTCGATGTATTTCTATCTTTGACAGGTCACTGTGCTGGTAGGAAGGCAAAATGAGGCTGGCCGACCGAGAAACCACCAGCTTCAAGATATTCAGAGCTTCTCTCCAGTGAACACTCTGAGGGAAATAAAACATTCAATGGTTAATAGTAATTTCATTTTTAAAAACTGATAATGCTAGTTATGGAAATGTCTCATGATCATTTAGAATTCATGGATCTAAAACAGTGCAGGAAATTCATAAAAATGCTATTTATATAGAAGATGACCTACATTTAGGAAACAGGCAAACAAAAAAAGACCACTTTTGTTCATATTCAAATAAATGCATTTTAAAATAAAGTACCATTTTTGCTCATGTGGCGCCTCTTTAATCTGAAAAGCAAGAAGCAAAAAAACAAAACAAAACCCCACAAACAATCCTGAATGCATTTGTGCTACTGACCACTCACTCTCAAAATTCTCCCACCCCCAGTTTCCAGTATTCCTTAGTCCTTCTCCTACTTCTCAGGCTCTTCCCACCCATTTGTTCCTGGGCACATGGTCTCTGCCCTCAACGCTTCTCTTTCACTCCATATCTTCCTCATGACCTAACCCAGGAATCTGGGTGCCATTCTTAACTCCTTTCTGTCCCTCCCTTCTGATAATGTGTTTCCTCCTCACCATTCCGAATTGCTGGCACTGGCTCAGTTAAATCTCTCCACCCTCTGCCTGGACTATTTCAATGACCTCTTAACTGGTCTTCCTGCTGGCAGTCTCTACTTATGCCCATCAAACCCATCCCAGCTACTGTGGTCTTTCTAGAAATCTTCGGACCATGCCACCTCCCTGCATACGTTCCTTCTATGCCCCCCTCTGGTGGACTCTGAGCAGGACGTACAGGGTGATCTCCCTTAGGCCACCCCTGGAGCTCCCCAAAGCAGGCCAGGTCCCTTAGCCTCTGTGCCTTTACTCATGCTAGTCCCTTGTTCTGGAATGACCTTCCTCTCTTTATTGGCTCACAGACTCCTATCTTCCAATAAAACTCACTTTGTTTTACCATCTTTGTCTCCCTGACAATCCCCAGGCTGACTGAAGTCCTTTTCCCACAAAAAAATTTTTGAACATAGGATTGGAGGAAGATGGCTGCCAACGGGAAGGCAAACTGCAAGATAGTGTGAGAGGGAGAGAATGAAAGGAGAGCGTGTGGACGTATGAGGAGTGTATATTTGTGGGTGAGGGACAGCTATACTCCAAGGGACTGTTGGGGACTGCCAGACTGAGCTCCCCTGACCCGGGCAGCCTCCACGGCTGCTGAAATCTCTCCCGGAGCGACCAACTCTGTCATAGAGACCGCACCATCTTGAAGGGGAGAGTGACTGTTATCAGAAGCCTATACAGCCCGGATCTCTACCACCACAACACCCGGCAACCAGCTGCGAACCCAGGAACACTGGATCTCTAGCAGCATAAATACGAGAACTTGGATGAGCTCTGCATCTTCTCACGGAAAGGTCAGATTTCGCCTAGGAAAAGGTGAGGTCTGTGATCCAGGCAGGAGAGAGAAACGCATGAATGGGATCTAGAGGTTTAGAGAAGTCTGCGCCCCACAAAACCTGGGCACATGCCCTTGACTGGAATCAAATCTGGGACCTTTCAGTCTGCAGGATGATACTCTATCCACTGAGCTAAACCAGCCAGGGCCTTTAGAAGTTTATTTATGTATTTTGGTGCTCCTGTATTAGATGCATATTTGTTTACCAGAGTTATATCTTCCTGTTGAATTGCTCTTTTTAGTACTATAAAGTGGCCTTCTTTATCTCTTGTTATGGCCTTCACTTTGAGGTCTAATTTATGAGGTATAAGTATTGCTACCCCAGCTTTTATTTCATTTCCATTCACCTGAAAACCCTTTTTCTATCCCTTCACCATCAGTCTGTGTGAGTCCTTTGTTCTGAGATGGGTCTCCTATAGACAGCAGATATATGGGTCATGTTTTCTTATCCACTCAGCTACTCTATATATTTTTATTGGGGCATTTAATCCATTTACATTTAAAGTTATTATTGATAGGTACTTGTTTGTCACCATTTTTATTCTTTATGCCTGTTTTCCTTCTTCCCTTCCTATTTATCCTTTTTACAGCAGACCCTTTAGCATTTTTTGCATTTTCTTTTCGTTATCAGGGATGTTTTCTGTCAAAATTTCTTCAAACAGGTTTTCTATTCCTTGCTCAGTTTCTTCTCCTTCTGATACCCCTATTATGTGATGTTGTTTTGTTTTGTGTTGTACCAAAGTTCCCTTAGGTTCTCCTCCTGTTTTTTAAGTTTTTTTCCCTAGATGCTGCTCTTCTAGGGTATTTTTTCCTACCTTGTCTTCTAGCTCACTGATGCGGTCCTCTGCTTCTTCTAGTCTACTGTTGATGCTTTCTATTGAGTTCTTTATTGCAGTGATATCATTTTTCATTTCTTCGTGTTTCTTCTTTATTTCCTCTTGGTTCTTAAACATATTGTTGAATTTGTCTTCCAACCTTTTCAGTATCCTTATGAACATTGCTCTGAATTCTTTCTCTGACATATTGCTTGTCTCCATTTCATTTACTTCCTTTAATAGCGGTACCTCCTTTTCTTTCATATGAGGCTGTTTCTTTGTTTCCCCAAGGTTGCTCCCCTCAGGGTGTCTGGTTATGTATCTCTCTCTCTCCTGTGTTTACTTAAAGGCCTAAAATACAACACAACAAGACACACAAAACACAAATGTATTCACAATACTAATAACCACAAATAAAGGTGACCATGAGAGAAAAGAGAATTAGGGGATAAAAAAGAGTGCAAAAATGATATTGAGAAAGGGAAAAAATGTAAGAGAGAAAAGCAAGAGAAGAAAAAAAGAAAGGGAAAAATATATATGTATATGGGGAGAAAACCCCAATAAAACAACAACTAAGCCCAAAAATGCAAACAACAAACACCCAGATGAATGTGAGGAGGCAGAACTTTCTCTAGGCAATATCTGACCTTTCCATCCACCAATTTCCTCACCAGCTGTGTTTAATTCGCCAATTCCAGGTGGGTGTTGTTCGATTCAGCTATTCCTTCTGTCTGCTCTGTGAGAAGGCACAAGATCCATCCACATTTTCAGCACTGCTTTGTCTCCCCCTGGACAGACTTTTTATGTGCTTGCAGTCAGGAGGCTGGAGTCCTAGTGTTCATGGGTTTGCAGCTGGTCCCTGAGCATTGTGTTGTAGGGTTCTGGGAGGTATTTGAGGTCTCCTTGGTTGAAGGTAAGGCTGGGCTTCTGATCACAGCCAGTCTCCCCTTCAGGATGGCGTGGTCTCTGCAGCAGAGCCAGCTACTCCGGGAGAGATTTCAGCAGCAGTATAGTCTGCCCAGCCAGAGGAGCCCAGTCTGCCAGTCCCAACAGTCCTGTGGAATATATCTGTCCCTCATTCACAAAAACAGACACTCCCCACACATTCACGCAAACTGTTTTTGTTCTTTCACTCACACACTATCTTGCAGCTTGCCATCCCATTGGTAGCCATCTTGGATCTCCTGTAGTACAGCTTTTTTTATTCACTGATGGGCACTTGGGCTGCTTCTAAATCTTGGCTATTATAAATAATGTTCCAATGAACATTAGGGGTACATATATTCTTTTGAATTAGTGTTTTGGTTTTGTTTGAATATATTCCCGTAGGGGAATCTCAGGGTCACAAGGCAATTCCATTTTTAATTTTTTGAGGAAACTTCAGTCTGCTTTCCACAGTGGTTGTACTAATTGACATTCTCTCCAGCAGTGGGGTTCCCTTTCTCCACATTCACAGCAACACTCAGTTACTGATTTATTAATGATAGCCATTCTGATAAGGTGTGAGGTAGTATCTCTTTGTGGTTTTAATTTGCATTTTTTCTGATGATTAGTGACATTGAGCATCTTTTCATATGCCTATTGGTCATCTGTATGTTCTCTTTGGAGAAGTGGCTAGTCA
The DNA here is from genome assembly GCF_000327345.1 of Myotis davidii. Classification (NCBI taxonomy): domain Eukaryota; kingdom Metazoa; phylum Chordata; class Mammalia; order Chiroptera; family Vespertilionidae; genus Myotis; species Myotis davidii. The sequence continues at coordinate 164,840 of NW_006297827.1, forward strand.
GGTCTGCTGCCCACTATTTAATTGGGTTGTTTGTTTTTCTGATGTTAAATTGTCTGAGTTCCTTATAAATTTTGGATTTTAACCCTTTATCAGATGTATCATTGGAGAATATATACTCCTATTCAGTAGGTTGTCTTTTCATTTTGTTGATGGTTTCCTTTGATTTGTAAACCCTTTTTAGTTTAATGTAGTCCCATTTGTTTATTTATTTATTTTGGTTTCCCTTGCCTGAGGCAATATGCCAGTAAAAATATTGCTATGAGAAAAATCTGAGATTTTACTGCCTATATTTTCTCCTAGGAGTTTTATGGTTTTGAGACTTACATTTAAGTCATTAATCCATTCATGTGTATGGTGGAACAAGGTGGTCTTAAACAATTTTTTAGACTATAGAAATATTCAAATGTACACAAAACAGAGAGACTAGTAAAATGAACCCCCATGTACATTTAATCATCTTGATTTATTTATCCTAACATTTTCTTTGGTTTATTTGTTGTAATATTTTGAAGTACATTTATAAAAGTTACTTAACCTTAGTTCCCTCAACTTTAAAGTAGTAATTTGAACCACTGAATTCACCCTTTGCATGTTGAAACACTTGGTCTAGAACCAGGGACATGCAAGTTCTTTCTCCCTTTCTCCTTGACTCTGCCCTCCCAACCAGGTGTGTGCTTTTAATATCCAACCCATTAGCCCCAAGAGGCATAAGTGTGTCCTTTGAAGAAACTTATCAGGGCCTGGTCCTGTCTGTCTTCTCAGTGTGCCACTTATGGTGTGGTCAGCTATCACTCTTGACTGTCTCAGTGTATTAGAATATATATGAATAGTCAAATGGGTGGCCAAGTGCAAGCTACATGCAAATCCTCAGTCCTTCTGTAATGACTCCCTGGTTCATAGTGCAGTTATTTAAATACTCACTTGCACATATTTCTCAATGGTCTTAAGAACTTCCACGTTAAACTGCTTTACAGGAACAACTGAAAGGTCCATGTAGCTGAGCAGGCTGTAGATGACCTGGAGAAGGGGCTGCTGCATGCTCGGGAGGCCTTTCTCCAGCAACTGTGGGAGGCAAGGCACAGCCTCAGTCAGTTTGATGCCAAATTTTCACACAGAAGCACCAACCTTTTCCAATAGTTTTATGATTGCACATTTCCACAAGGAGAAACAAATCCTAACTACTGAAGAAATGAAGATATTATCAAGGGTCATGTAGGCAGATCTGAATATCTATATAAGCCTAAGCGACCATCCGACCATTTGACTGTTCACCTGGTAGCTATTATGTGCAATGACCACTGGGGGCAGACACTCAGACCAGTAGAGGAGGGAGCCCAATTCCTCATGGAATTGGCCATGGTTTAGGTTGCTGCTGGGGCACTGTTGGTCCCAAATCTGTTTACCCACACCCCAGACCCAGAGAGGTTCCTCAGCCTGGCTTGTGGGAATTGGGCTGAAACCAGTTCTCTGACATCCCCCAAGGGGTCCCGGATTGTGAGAGGACACAGGCCAGGTCGAGGGACCTCACTGGTGCACAAATCCGTGAACCAGGCCTCTAGTATAAATATAATAGTTACACAACAGAATGCAATAAAATAAACCTCAAAAGGAAAGCATCAAACACCATTAATTATAAATAAGTTATCAGTTATTGAATTGGCAAAGATTAGAAATTGATAATTAGTATTAGTGAGGATATACAGTAGGCATTCTTTCAGATTAGTGGATGTATAAATTGGATAGTTTGGCCATTGAGATCAAGGTACTAAAATAGCCCTAGTGCCGGTTTGGCTCAGTGGATAGAGCACTGGCCTGTGGACTGAAGGACCCTGGGTTTGATTCTGGTCAAGGGCACATGCCTATGTTGCTGGCTCGATCCCCAGTAGGTAGCATGTAGGAGGCAGCAGATCCATGATTCTCTCTATTCATTGATGTTTCTAGGTCTCTCTCCCTCTCCTTGCCTCTCTGAAATTAATAATATATATATGTATTAAAATGATTCAAATCTTTTGAAATAGTAATTACACTTTTAGGAACATTTCCAAACCTAGTGATAAATACTGAGATTTAAGTGTGAGGTTTCACCATGGCATTATTTATAATGGTGGGAACTCCCTCCCACCCTCCAAAAACAACAACAACAACAACACAAGAAAGCTCTGTAAACCATTTAAATGTTGACCACTAGGGAAACATATAAACAGATTATGGTGAATTGTATGATGACATCTCATGTAGTCAATAGGATGACATTTTAAAAGATAGTGCAGGACATCAGATGACATTAAGTGAAAGAGAAAGTATGTACTATAGAGTTGTATACCTGAAACCAATATAATTTTATCAACAAATGTCACTCCATAAACTCAATAAAAAAGAAAGAAGTTTAAATAACTAACTTCTCTGTAATAAGATGCCAGTTTTTTTAAAATATATTTTTATTGATATCAGAGAGGAAGGGAGAGGGAGAGAGAAAAACATCAATGATGAGAGAAAATCACTGATTGGCTGTTTCCTGTACGCCCCCTACTGGTGATCGAGCCTGCAACCAGGGAATGTGTCCTTGACCAGAATCAAAGCCAGTATCCTTCAGTCCGCAGGCTGACGCTCTATCCACTGAGCCAAAATGGCTAGGGCAAGATGCCAGTTTTGATGTGAATGTGTGTGTTATATAGAAATAACTTTGGAAAGAAATCCAACAAAATGTTACTAGCATTGCTCTCTAAATAATATAGTTATTGGATTTTTTTATCTTTTTATCTCTTTTAACTTATCTGTATCTTCCAAATGTTCTGCTTTAAACATATTCTGCTTTTATAATCAGAAAAATAATCAATATTTTCAAAAAGAAAAGCACAATAATGAGAAAATATATGTGACAGGCATCCTGATAAAAGGTTCAAAGTGAAGAATTAATAGAACTGATTCAAATAAATGCTAAAATTCCATATGAACAGTGGCCAAAAGAAATAACTGAGCAGTTAACACTTGAGGAAATACATTACTATGCAAACCTAGTGTGTGAAAAAATAAATATATACAGTATAAAGGAAATACACCAAGAGAATAATTTTAAAGTACCAGAAATAATATACAATAAATAGAATGATAAAGTTTAGTTGGGATGAGGGGAAACAAGAATATTTATACTCTGTAGTTCTGGAAATTGGGAAAATCTCTGGGAAGACCAATTTCCAAAATGTGTAGAACTAATAACATATCCACATATCCATACTCTTTACCTGGATAATTACTTTGGGAAATGCCACCAGAAGAAATGACCCAAATAATATCTGATAAAAAGTCTACATAAAAGGACCAGTTGTAATAGAAAAAAATTATGAACACAAACAACAAAAGGGAGATGGTTAAGCAAATTGTGTTACATTAACTTGATAGAATTCCACAGTTTTTCAAAGTGACACCAGGTGAGCTATGTCAGCACATAGACATACACACGCAGAGTCAATGTTCAGTGACCAGAGCAGGTTCAATGGAAATACTAACCACAACTACATAAAGTCATATGTATGTGCATGACCAACAGCTGTAAGAACATGTGAGTAATAGAAATAGGAATTATTATATATTATAAGTGGTGGGGTGCTAAATTCATAATAAAAATGTTGGTGACAATTTGTGATAAGGGCTGAAAAAAAATAGGCAATCCATTATTAATTTTTAAAATCCTCACCCATAGATATGCTTTTATTGATTTTAGGAGGAAGGGAGAGAAAGAAAGAGAAACATTGATGTGAGAGAGAAACATTAATTGATTGCTTCCCGTACATAACCTGACTTGGGACCAAACCTGATATGTAGGCACGTGCCCTGAGAGGGAATCAAATCAATAATCCTTTGGTCCATGGGACAACGCTCTAACCAACTGAGCTACACTGGTCAGGGCTACTTATTTTTTATCGTGGTAAAATATATATATATATATAACATTTACCATTTTAACTATTTTTAAGTGCACAAAGTACATTCACTTTGTTGTGCAGCCATCTCCACAATTTATTTCCAAAATTTGTTCACCATCCCAAATCTATACTAATAAAAGGCTACTATGCTAATTAGACTGGACATCTTCCAGACGGCCTTCTGGACAAAGCCATGGTGGCAGGGGCTGAGGCAGAGGTAGTTAGGGGTGATCAGGCCGGCAGGGGGGAGCAGTTAGGGGGCAATCAGGCTGGCAGGCAGAGGCGGTTAGGAGCCAGCAGTCTTGGATTGCAAGAGGGAAGTCTGCCTGCCACAGGGATCAGGCCTAAACCAGCAGTTGAACATCCCCTGAGGGGTCCTGAATGGGAGAGGGTGCAGGCTAGGCTGAGGGACCGACCCCCACTGCATGAATTTCATGCACCGGGCCTCTAGTCCTATCTAATAAAAGAGAAACATGGTAATTAGCCGTACCTCCGCTACCCTTCCCATTGGCTAATCAGGGCGATATGCAAATTAACTGCCAGCCAAGATGGCAGCCGGCAGCCAGGCAGCTTGAAGCGAACATGAGGCTTGCTTGCTTCAATGACCAAGAAAGCTATTGTTCCCTGCCTGCCGCTGCCAGCCTCGGTGAGCTTGCAGTTTGAAACATTGTTACAAATATAGAAGCTAAACAAACCCCCAGAAACCTGCTTTCAGCCAGCCGGGATCTCAGAGCTGGAGTTGAAACAGTGTTTTGATTATAGAACCCAAACAAACCAGATACCTGCTTTTAGCAGCCGAGGCCTCAGAGCTGCAGCCAAGCCTCAGAACTAAAGCTGGCCCAGAATAAAAAAAAAAAGGAAAAAAGCGGTTGGGAGCTTCAGTCACCTGCCAGCCTGAAAACAGCCCTCAGCCCCTCTCCTAGATTGTCCAGGCACCCCAGTGGGGACCCCCACACTGAAGGGGGTGTGACCAGTTGCAAACAGCTATCAGCCCCTCACCCAGGCTGACCAGGCACCCCAGCGGGACCCCCACCCTGATCCAGGACCCCCTTCAGGGCAAACCAGCCGGCCCCCACCCGTGCACCAGGCCTCTATCCTATATAGTAAAAGGGTGATATGCCTCCCGGCACCAGGATCAGAGTGACAGGGGGCAGCGCCCAAACCCCCTGATCGCCCTGCGGCTCTGTGTGTGACAGAGGGGAGCTCCCCACCCCCCTGATGGGCCCTGCTCTGTGCGTAACAGGTTATGGAGCCCCAACCCCCGTGACGGGCCCTGCTCTGTGTATGACGGGGTAGAGCCATAACCTCCCCATCGGTCCTGCCCTGAGTGTGACAGGGTGCGGTGCCCCAACCCCCTGATTCGCCCTGCTCTGTGTGTGAGAGGGGGTGTGCTCCAACTCTCCTATCAGCCTACTCTGTGAGTGACAGGGGGGAGCTCCTCAACCCCCTGATTGGCCCTGCTCTGTGTGTGACAGAGGGGAGCTCCCCAACCCCCTGATGGGCCCTGCTCTGTGTGTAACAGGTTATGGAGCCCCAAC
>NW_006297827.1:170473-177322 GCF_000327345.1 Myotis davidii
GCTCTGTGCATGACAGGGAGCATGGCCCCAACTCCCCAATCGGCCCTGCTCTGAGCCTGACCAGGGGCTGCACCTAGGGATTGGACCTGCCCTCTGCCACCCGGGAGCCGGCCTAAGCCAGGAGGTCGTTATCTCCCGAGGGGTCCCAGAATGCGAGAGGGCACAGGCCGGGCTGAGGGACCCCCCTTCTCCCCCCTGAGTGCACAAATTTTTGTGCACGGGCCTCTAGCTAAAATTATTAAACAGTAACCCTTCATCAATTCCTGCCCCCAGCCACTGGTAATCACTATTCTACTTTTTGTCTCTATAAATTTGCCTATTCTACATACTTCATATAAGTGGAATCATGTAATATTTGTCCTTTTGTGCCTGGCTTATTTCACTGAGTATAATGGTTTCAAGGTTCATCTATGTTGTAGCAGGTGTCAGTATTCATTCCTTTTTAAATCTCAATATTCCTTTGTATGGATATATCACATCTCTTTTATATTTTTGAAACTTTTATGTCTTACAATCTAAATAAGTTTGTCTCCTTGCTACTTCACATGTCACCTTTGTAAAGACAGGCACCATCTGCCTTTGTAAGCAGGGCATTTGCAGGGGTTATCCTGTACTCCTGTAATCTGAGGTGTGCATGTGCTGGTTTAGTAACTCTTATGGGGACAGATGGACCAAGGTGATAATCAGAAGCAGCCAGGTGGCACTTATGAGTGCCAGGGATGGGAGGAAATGAGCAAATGAATCAGGGTTGTTGACAGCTGAGTACAGATTACATATTTTGGACACATATCACAAATCAAAATTCTGCAGGATCAACAATAAATTAAGAAACAACTACCCTCTTCTAGGCAGAGGCCTTCAGTCCTGTGAGCCTTTCAGAAAGTGATTGATTCTTTAACCCAGTGATGGCAAACCTTTTGAGCTCGGCGTGTCAGCATTTAAAAACCCTAACTTAAGTCTGGTGCCGTGTCACATATAGAAATTTTTTGATATTTGCAACCATAGTTAAAGATTTATATTTTTGATATTTATTTTATATATTTAAATGCCATTTAACAAAGAAAAATCAACCAAAAAAATGAGTTCACGTGTCACCTCTGCACTCATGTCATAGGTTCGCCATCACTGCTTTAACCTATCTGGACTCTGAGTGAGTGACATAACTAAAGTTAGAATGGGCTGTCCTCACCACTTCTGACAAGGTCCTGGCAGAGGTACAAATGCATGTCCCCAAATGAAAAGCAACACTGAAAATGCTAAAGGAATTGCTCTCAGTCATTTCCTCATAGAGTTCCTGACCTTGTGCACTGGAGCTGCTAAACAGAATACATGTCATCCCTTGTCCTATATACTGTGTATTCCTAACACCAATGTGCACCAAAATCAGAGTAGAAATATTTGTAGGAGGACAAAAATCCCATTCAATTTTAAAAGCAAACATAAGAGGTGAATATAAAAAGTTTATTTCAAAATGTATGCTTTGTGAATCATTAAACATATCAAACCACATACTGACTTCTTAAATAAGATTTGAACACTGAAAGTAATTAGGATAAAGTTTTCTTTGTTGCCATGTGCTGACGGGTGTTAGTGCAATGTTAAGAATTTAAGCTGTGGGGACATCTATAGTCTTTATTATAATAAATAGTGCTCCAGTACATGGATTCATGCACATCAAAAGTAAATTAATTAGAAGGTGGCCAGCGGGGTGGGACTGGGAAAGACGGGCCAAACCTCCCGTGGCCCCTCCCCGGCCGCACCTGGGGCAGTGCTGCAGCTTGAAGGGCATCTGCGGAGTGAGCGGGGTCCTTCCAGAAGGTGGGGTCCCTCGGCCTGGCCTGTGGGGATTGGGCCTAAACCGGCTCTCCAACATCCTGTGAGGGGTCCCGGATTGCGAGAGGGCAGTGCTTGGGTGACGCACCTCGGAATTGGGCTCCCTCCTCTCTGGTTCCTAATAAATTTTATCCTTAATTGAAGAGCTTACCTCTGCCAGATAGGTAACCATGTTCAAGGTGATGTCAGCATATGCTTCATGAAGGTACCGGCAGACCACGTTGACCCAGGTGGCACAGTCCCTCGTATAGCTGTGTGTTTTATAAAGAGTCATGACATGTGCAAGATTTGAAAGTTTGGGATTCTTCTCTTCCAAACAAACCTTAAGGAAAGGAAAATCAATCAGGAATAAAATGGCCAGATGAATAGGAAGATATGTCAGCAATTTCAGTATCAGTCCCAGCAGTCAGGAAATCAGATTACACACACACACACACACACACACTTTTTATAGGCTGTGTAAGTGCTTATCTTAGTAATATAATTTTCACAAATTCTTTCTACCTGCTTTTTCAATAATGAAACCAAAAAAGAGTATGTATCAGCCACCCAGAAAGTTATTATTTTCGGGTTTTGTGAAACTCATTGCCATGTCCAAGCCTGGTACTTTCTGTCCAACACTGGGCCTTTTGGGAGGCCTGAATGGGTCTGTCTGAACAGAACTATAAGCCATACCTGAGCAATCCTGTTGGCTATATCCTTACAGAACTGGCTTGGGTTTTCAAAGTGCTGAATCAGCTGGGGCAGGAGACACAGGACATTCAAAGGAAACCCTGGATTAGAGAGGATATAATGGAGATGGCTTAATATGGTGCATTTTGGCTATTAACAGTGGGAAAGCATATTACAGATTTCATTTTGAGGCTATGCAAGTACAGTCTTTTGAAGCAGCTTTAATATGATCTAACAAAATCCAGGAAAATGTACAACCAAAAATTTAAAAAGCAGAATAAAATGAATGGAAGCTCTGGTTTGAAACTTTATCAGAAAACATGGTTCAGGGAAAACTTGTATAGAGGACATAGGTGAATCATTTAAATTTCATTCATGTAATCAAAAAGGCTCTTTAAAATGTTGAGGATTTGCTTAGCACCATTGTGATAACCACTAACTCCATGAAAAGAATCCTGGGCCACATGTCATAGTATTAAAAATCTAGTCTGTTGCAATGGCCATTGTGGCTCAGTTGGTTGAGCATCATCTCAGACACAGGAAGGTTGCCTGTTCGATTCCCAGTCGGGGCCCATGCTTGAGTTGCAGGTTCTATGCCCAGTACGGGTGTGCAGGAGGAAGCTGATCAATGTTTCTCTCTTCCTCTCTCTCTAAAATCAATAAAAACATTTTTTTAAAAAAATTTAATTTGTTGATTTGGCTTAATTCAAGAGAGTTCTCAAGAGGAAAAGAAAATCTAAGAAAAATAAAAGACTTAGGAGTTTAAAAAAAAGGGAAATAATATCTGTACAAGAGCAATGGAATAAACTGCAGTATCTGCAATTTGATATGGAAATAATAAAGAAATTTCTGATAGCATATGTATTTCTTCTGCTCCTTTTATACTATTGCTTTAAAAATATCTTCTAAAATATAAATAATTATGACGTACATTATATAAATTTTAAAAGGTAAAACAAACTAGTCCCAACAAACCGTTTCCAAGCAGAGCTGCTAAAAGCAGTAAGCCCATAATTTCTTATTAGCTAAACATAGGCCTAAATACCAGACTTGTAAGATAGGGAGTGTATTTGCTTTACCGATGGCTTGGGATGAGTCCACCATGGATACTTTGGACACTGGTGTCAGCAAACTGAAAAGCTGCTGGGTCAGGTCTGTGGTGGTGAGGGAGGTGAACCCTTTCAGCAGCAGCTGCTGTAACCCTGAGAAGTCTGACCACTTGAGCTGTGCCTGGAGTTTCTCAAGTTTTTCTCGATTCTCAGCTTTATCGAGTGGCATGTGAGCCAGAAGTCTGTACAACAGCCTTAAGGCCATGAGGTATTCAAACTCAAAATCAGATTCCATCAAGGCCACTGTGACCCAAAAGATGGTGGCCAACAGGTTGGTTGGATGGTTTATGTGTGATGGGTCTGTGAGGCTGTCCTTCAAGGAGGATGAGCTCCTGGTTTTTGAGGAGAGACCTTGCTGGGTACAAGCCTGAATTCTGTCCAGTGTGGCACTCCGAGGTGGGTCTGAGGATCGGTCGATAACACCAAACTTCTTGGGCACAGAGAAGCTTCTCTGATGCCGGCTCCGTTCTGCAGTTGCTGTGTTGCCACTACCTGTTCCAGGGTTCACATTTAGTTGTCCTGTGCTCTTTCTGCTTGCTGTAAGTTTAGTGCTAGAGCTTAAATCTGGTGATGAAGAACTGGGTATAAAAATAAAAATGTTCACACTAGATCAGATGAATCTAACCAAAATTTATAGACCCTTTAACCCCAAAACAACAGAACACACATTCTTCTCAAGCTTACATGGAACATTCTCAAAGATAGACCACATGTTAGGACACAAAACAAGTCCATAACAAATTCAAGAAGATTGACATAATACCAAGCATTTTCTCAGATCACAATAGCAGGAAATTAGAAATCAACTACAATAAAAAAAAAACCCTCAAATACATGGAGGCTAAATATCACGTTATTAAACAATAAATGGGTTACAAAAGAGACCAAAGGAGAAATTAAAAACTTCCTGGAAACAAATGAAAATGAACACACAACAAACCCTATAGGATATGCAAAAGCAGTTCTGAGAGGGAAGTTCATAGCACTACAGGCCAACTCAAGAAACAAGGAAAAGGACTAGTAAACTATCCAACCCTACAACTAAATGAAAGGGAACTGTAGGAAAAACCCAGAGAAAGTAGAAGGAAGGATATAATAAAGATCAGAGTGGAACTAAATGACACAGAGACTAAAGAAACAGTACAAAAGATCAATAAATCCAAGAGCTGGTTCTTTGAAAAGATAAACAAGATTGATGATTGATGAACCTTTAGTCAGACTCATCAAGAAACAAAGAAAGATGACCCAAATAAATAAAATCAGAAATGTAAGAGGCAATATAACAATGGCCATCACAGAAATACAAAGGATTGTAAGCAAATATTATGAACAACTTTTCCCCAACAAAATGGACAACCTGGATGAAATGGACAAAATTCTGAAAACATACAATCTTCCAAAACTGAGTCAGAAAACCTGAATAGGCTGATAACTACTGATGAAATTGAAGCAGTAATAAAAAACAAAAACTCACAGAAAACAAAAGCCCTGGTCTGGATCACTGCATAGGGGAGTTTTACCAAATATTCAAAGAACACCTATCCTACTTAAGCTATTCCAAAAAATCCAAGAGTAAGGAACACTTCCAACCTCTTTTTACAAGGCTAGCATTAGCCTAATTCCAAAACCAGATAAAGACACTACAAACAAAGAGAATTACAAGCAAATATCCCTGATAAACATAGATGCTAAAATCCTCTACAAAATATTAGCAAATCAGATCCAGCAATACATTGAAAAGATCACACACCATGACCAAGTGGAATTTATTCTGGGGATGCAAGGCTGGTACAGTATTCGCAAATCAATAAATGTGATACATCACATAAACAAATTGGATGACAAAACATCACATTAATTGATGCCAAAGAAGCATTTGACAAAACCCAACACCCCCTCCCCCCCTTTTTTAATAAAAAATCTCAGCAAAGTGGGAATAGAGGGATCATACATCAACATAATAAAGGCCATATATGACAGATTTACAGCCAAAGTTATACTCAATGAGCAAAAGCTAAAACCATTTCCCGTAAGAACAGGAACAAGACAGGAAAGTCCACTTTCACCGCTCTTATTCAACACTAGAGGCCCGGTGCACAAATTTGTGCACCAGTGGGGTCTCTTGGCCTGGCCTGTGGGATTGGGCTGAAACCAGCTCTCTGACATCCCGAAGGGGTCCCAGATTGTGAGAGGGTGCAGGCCAGGCTGAGGGACCCCACTGGTGTACGATCTGAGCCAGGGAGAGATGCAGGAGGTTGGACAGCCAGGGAGGGACCGAGGAAGGGCTCCAGGGCATGTCCGGCCTGTCTTGCTCAGTTTTGATCAGCCAGACCTCAGCAGCAAGATACTGGTCAGAGTGTTTGCCCCCTGGTGTCAGTGCACATCATAGTGAACAACTGAGCAGCCTTACCATATAATTAGCATATAATGCTTTGATTGGTTGAACGGCTAACTGGACAACTGGACACTATTGCATATTAGGCTTTTATTATATAGGATAGTACTGAAAATCCTAGCCACAGTGATCAGACAGGAAGAAGAAAAAAAAGGCATCCAAATTGTAAAGGAGGAAGTAAAACTGTTATTATTCACAGATGACATGATATTGTACATAGAAAGCCCTAAAAACTCTACCAGAAAACTACTAGATTTAATAAAGGAATTTGGTAAGGTAGCAGGATACAAAATCAAAATCCAGAAATCAATAAAATTTTTATACACTAATAATAAACTCTCATAAGGAGAAACTAAAAAAGGAACGCCATTTATCATTGCAACAACAACAACAAAAAGATACCTAGGAATAAACTTAACCAAGGAAGTAATAGACCTGCACTTGGAAAATGATAGGACATTGATAAAATAAATAGAAGATGATACAAACAAATGGAAGCATATACCATGTTCATGGAATAATTGATATAATTAAATTGTCTTTCTCAATTTGGCTTATTCATCCATACCACACAAGGCAATATACAGACTCAATGTAATTCTTATTAAAATACCAACAGCATATTTTACAGTTCTAGAACAAATACTCCAAAAATGTATATGCAATCATAAAAGACCCTGAATAGCTGTAGCAATTTTGAGAAAGGAGAACAAAGTTGAACGAATCACAATACCAGATATCAAGCTATATTACAAAGCCATTTTAACCAAAACAATCTGGTACTGGCACAAGAACAGGAATATAGACCAATGAATCAAAACAGAGACTGCAGAGATGGAG
>NW_006297827.1:177405-202173 GCF_000327345.1 Myotis davidii
CACTATCAAAATAAAAAGGGAACTCATTGTATGGGAGAACATATTTGCCAATGATACATCTAATAAGGAATTAATATCCAAAATATATAAAGTAATTGTACAACTCAATAAAAGGAAGACAATCCAATTAAGAAATGGGCAGAAGACCTGATTAGACATTTTTCTAAAGAGGACATACAGATGGCCAAGAGACATGAAAAAAAAATGCTCAAAGTCATTAATCATCAGAGAAATGCAAATAAAACCACAATGAGATATCACCTCATGCCTGTCAGAATGGCTATCATAAAAAATTCAACAAATAACAAGTGCTGATGTGGAGAAAAGGGAACACTAGTTCAGTGCTTGTAGGAATGTAGATTTGTGTAGCCACTATGGAAAACAGTGTGGAGTTTGCTCAAAAAATTAAAAATGGAGCTTCTGTTTGTTCTAGTAATCCCACTTCTGGGAATATATCCTAAAAACCCTGAAACACCAATCAGAAAGAATATATGTACCTGCATGTTCATAGCAACATTAATTATAATAGCTAAGATTTGGAAACAGCCCAAGTGCCCTTCAGTAAACGAATGGATAAAAAAGCTGTGGGACATTTGCACTATGGAATACTATGCAGCTGTAAAAAAGAGGGGTTTCTCACCCTTTAGGACAGCATGAATGGGCTGGAAAATAGTATGCTAAGTGAAATAAACTAAATTGAGAAAGACAAATATCACATGATCTCACTTACTTGTGGAATCTAATGAACAAAATGACCAACACAATAAGACCTGAAGCATGGAGGCATGGAACAGACTGAAATACCTTGATGTGGGGTTGGGAGGATGAGAAGAGAGAAAGCAAAGAACTTATATGCATAGCCCATGGACATGACCAATAGGGTAGTGAGGATCTGAGGGTTGGTAGGGGCTGGGAGGATGGGGGAAACGGGGGAAATGGGATTTATCTATAATACTATCAATAATGAAAAATATATTTTTAAAAAATGGCTCTCAAAAAAACATGTTCAGGAGAAACCAACATGCTTCAGTGAAGATCCACTGATGAATAATAAGGGAGGAAAATCATTCTTTGGAAATACTACTTTTTTGCCCATATTCTTAAACTTAAAGGAATAAATTTTCTTAAACTTAAAATGATGAAAAAGAAAACTTAACAACCTTAACAAGAAAATCAAACGTCACACCAACAAAACAACAACAAAACCCAATACTAACTTCCATTTACTGATAGGTTAAAGATACAAGCAGTTGGCCAAAGTTTACTGATCTTTTTTTGTTCATTTAAATTTGGGTAGAAATAATTATGAAATAAAATGTACAAACTTTAATATTCTATTAACTGACTGATAAGAATAGAAATGAACATATTATCAAGAAAGAAAATAGTACATGTTTGTATGAAAGGAAGTTTTTGCACTTAACTTATGAAAAATGATTTCAAAGCTTATTTCAGGCTGAAAAGTAGAACTATCAACATTCTGGTAAATTTTACTAATTTAGATGAAGCTGTAGTAACATATATATTATGTTAGTAATCACATTAAGCTTGCTTATCTATAAAAAATACTCAATGAAACAAGGCCCAATGAGATATAACGTTACTGACTCAGTTTCAAAGCACAAGGAACTCAATGATACGAGCAGAATATGGAATTGTGAATGATCTGAAACTGGTTATTAAACACTAGCAGGAGCAAAGGCACTAAAAAAAAAAAAAGATCCTAAGGTAGAAATTCTGCAAGTAAAATCAACATATATTCAACTGTTTTTATAGTGATGGTTCAGATGAAGTTTTGTGCATCTTCATTTTAAATAATATTTAGTTTTAGTTTCTGTTTACAATGTAATAGGAAATATTATATAAAATTTGAAAAATACTCAAAAACATAAAAAGAAAATAAAAAATCATTATTTGTATTATTTAGAAATAACATTTGCTATCTATCTTCCTGGTATTTTAAAATACTTTTATAATATGTGTGTGTGTGTGTGTGTGTGTGTGTGTGTGAGAGAGAGAGAGAGAGAGAGAGAGAGAGAGAGAGAGAGAGAGAGAGAGAGAGAGAGAGAGAGAGAGAGAGAGAGAGAGAGAGAGAGAGAGAGAGAGAGAGAGAGAGAGAGAGATCCTCACCACCGCCCCCAACTTTTTTTTTAAGTTAGGAAAATGTCATACTTTTTCAGGTCATCAATAGATTTCAAAAACTAGATTTATTCTTTGGACTTTGCCCAAAGTCTGGTCATTTCCCAAATATCTAGTATAATATATTTGATTTCAAATGTCATTAAGCTGTCTCTCACCGAGATAATACAGTTAAGAGATCACTGTTCTTCAAGCAGTCAGACAAGTTATCCACGGCAGCTTCCAAAGTCAGGAGTGCTTCCATTACGTAACCCTGCCAAAGATGCAGAGACAACATTTTGACAGCTTATAACTGCTGTTAACTTCTTGGACATAAATTTAATGAATGCAAACTTTATTAAAGTAATTTTAATATCATTAAACATTATATAGTTATTATTACTTTAATTTACAAAGTTTAAAACAAATTTTAAGGGCCACTGAGGAATTCAGCTGGTCCAGGAGTTAGCAGATAATTGTAAAGATTTATTTTCCTAGGTCTGAGCTCCTCCACAGAGCAATCTCATTTGAAATCTAACAGGGAGGGGATAAGGTTGAAGGTATCAGACACATGGAGGGCATTTGAAATATAGAGTTGCAATGTCTGAAGGCAGAGACTAAGAGATGTATGCAATGGCTGTGCCTCAGTGGCATTTTAAACAGCTCATCTCATGGCCAGGAGGAGGAAAATAAACTAGGGTCTATAGATGTGCAGGCCTCCTTAGATGTAGGAAAATTTCTGATGGAAAAGAAGGCGTGGCCCAAGTTACAGAGCAGGTAATGCTCTTACTTTCAACCTGCCCAGGCCCCGATCTCTGGGCTCTAGAGGGTCTTCTTGTGGCATCTACTCTCTCCATTACTTCTTCAGCTCTTCCAGTTTACTGAAGGCTGATCATGCAGAGAAAGGTAGTGCTTTACACAGATACAACAGAGATCTCCTCTAGGTGGGGGGATTGGACAACTATGTCCTATGTTAGTGAAAAAATGACAAAACAACACATATGATTTTCCTGTCCTCTACCAAATAAAACAAATAATAAAACAACAAAGAAGAGTCACCAAAGAATGTGCAGTTGTTAGCTTGAATAAACAGATAAAATATGTGGAGTTTCTAGAACAACACTTCAGGGAATGACTTTTGTAAATATAAAAGCCAACCTCTAAAATTTGAATTGTACATGTCCAAAGTGCTGGAATAATTGGCAAGAGAGACAAGGCAAGGTTTTGAGAAAGTCGTTAGCTCCTTCTCTTTAAAATGAGAGAAACAGGATGTGTTTGGTAGTCTTTCCTTCCCTACCTGAATCTCATCGCCATGTTCTCCAATCACCTCCACCAGTCTGGAGAGAAGGTCAGACAAGGCATGCGCTGACAGAGGTTGTTTGATTGCCCGGAATATCTGGAAGGACCGACAGGCATAGTGCCTTGAAGAACTTGCCAGGGCTGTCTGCAATGCCACCTCACTCAAGTGTTGCTCCAGACGGAAGCCTAGGGCACCAAGAGGCCAGAGACCAGATCAGCCATCACTCTGCAAAGTCTGGGGCAACAGTAGTTTTCTGAAGGTTTGAAACAGGTTCACTGCACAGGGCTATGACCTGGTGTTACTTATTTAAAAATTAACAATTAAAAAAACAAACACATAAATTTTAATAAATCAGAAAGAAACTTATTCTCTATTGCCTATTTCCTTATCTTTAACTTATGAATAAAAGCATCTATCTCATAGAAGTTTTATGGAAATTAAACAACTTTAAAAGTGCTTAGTACAGTATGTGATACATACGTGTTCACAAGTATATTGCTATTTATAACCCTGCTATTTTTTCACATTATTGTTCTGTACTACTTTTTACATCAGATATTTTTACTCCTTTTTTTTAATAAGACAATTTGTTAGAAACAAATGTTCTGAGTACTTAGGTATGTAGAGGAAGCTATTAGTGAATCTAGTCAAGTCTAAACACAACTGAGGCCTGGGCCCAAGTCTTTGCTCCTCAGCATGGTCTGTAAGCACTCAGATATAGAAATGTGGACACTGCAGAGAAGGCAGCTATAGTGAACCTCCACCAGGATATGTGTTCTTTCAATAACATGGAGGGAATCTTAGTCATCAGAAAACCATTTGACCAGATGGAAATTAAAATGTGAGGAAAAGCTCATAATTAATGTCAGAGCTATTACATTGTACAAGGGCCCTGCCTCTCTGCAGGGAGAAAACCAGGCTCCAAGAGTTAGAGCACATGATGTAAACAGTGATTTTAGCTGTTTCATGACCTGGAGAGCTCTGTGGCACATTTGATGGTGACGTGAAAGTGGAACAGGGGTGGTAATTCAGTGTTATTCTTCTTAGTTTCACTTGGCTGCTTGAACCCAGGGACATGTTGACAATATAAAAGAAATGTTCCTGCAAAGTAAATGAAGGGTCCTGGGAAGTGGACTCAAGCAAATCCAGGGTCGGAAATGCAGGGTTAAACCCAGAGGCACGTCACAACATATGAATGGGTCATGTTTAAAAATTGTTCTTTGTCTTTGTTTTTGAAATATGTTTTTTTACTTAAACCATTTTATAGACAGGCTAGCTCCCTGGCAGTGAACAGAATCTTATTTAAATTATCATGAGCTGAAAACTAAACACAAGTTCTCTCTTAGGAGGACTGCAGACTCCACTACCCATATGACAATGGCTTTTAAGAAAACCTATTTAATGTGTGGGATCTCCCCGGTCACACATGGATCTACATCTTCCAGCCTTCCTTGCAGTTAGGTGTGACCTTGTACCTGAGTTCTAGCCAGTGGGTTGTGGGAAGAAGCACTGGACTGGAGTGTGAACTCCTCTGCTTAATCCCTCACTCTCTCTTCCTCTTCAGGTAGCAGAGCCACAGGCTGGAGAGTCTCTGACCACCAGGTGGAAGGCTTCCTGCCCACCATCCACACTGAATTGTTATGTGACTCAGACATAACCGATTGTGTTAAGTGTTTGAGCTCTGGGAGGTGTTTGTTTCAGCAGCTATGCTACCCTGACTAACACAAATGTTTCCAGGAATACATTTTATTGTGCTATAGCAGAAATAGGCAGCGATGTAGAAGGAAATTTTAGTGGGTAAGGATTATGTTGGGTAAGGTATGAAAATACACCTGCCAAGAATAAAGTGCAAGGCATTCATATGTTTTCTCATTTTTATTAACATCATACAGTTAAGGGTTTTAGACAAATAGATCACATACAACAGTGAATTTCTTCCTTTGTACTATGTGCAATTTAAAGTAACCTTTAAATGAGGAAAATACCAAGAGAAGAGGTCTTCATATTTCAAAGAAATTCCAAAGGGGAAACTCAAGACTGGAAGCCAAGTCGTCCTATTCCTGTAATGACTTTCTATGTATTATTATTTTTGCTTTTTAAAATAAGTATCCCCTGATAACAAAAAGAAATATGGCTAATCTGGAATGTGTCAAATTGTGACACGTGCTAATTATCAGAGTAGCCAGTGAGCCATGGTTAATGTGTTCAGCCAGGTATGTGACAGAGATAGGAACAGTTGTTTCACTGAGCTGAAAGACCACATTTAAATTTCACACACTGATCAGCCCAGGCCAACTCGAATTCAAATGGAATTTAGCTAATGGCTTCAATATGATGCTCTTATTGAAGAGCAAATCCAGTGTGATTGTTAGTTAGATGCTCTTATAGTCTAACAATCACACTGGATTTAGAATATTCAATTAAATTGTTAGCAACTATTTTTAAAGTAAAAAACATTTTATCACAAAATTCTTTTTTTAAAAACAGTTTGAAGGTTGACAACTTCTCACAGTTGAGTCCATGCCAAATAAATTAATAAGAATTATTTCTCATGGCCTTCTTTAAATAAAATTAATATTGTGGGCATAGTTAATTCTAGTGAGGGAATGATGTGAGGAGAACGGTGACTTTGAGGATGTTATTTGATAGAGTATAATGCAAGTATACATGACAGTATCAGTCAGGCACATCTGGAATAAATTTCAAAACTCCCCTATGAATAGTCTTCTGCTATAGATGCCAAATTCAGAAATATATACAATATATATCATTCATATCATATATCGTAACTATAGTGCGATATATGTATATAGTATAAATTCTGATATATACTATATATGATATATAGTGTAGTCATATGGGTGAAGAATGAGCTCAATTATAAAAAAAATCCTGAAAGTAGAATGGAGTTGGGGAAACAGGAGGAAGTACCTGATTTAGAATCTTTAAATACGGACAAAACGTGCCGTAGAAAATTTGTGAGTTGTTCAGCACTCTTTGAATTCTGATTTTTGGGTGTGATGTCTTCATGGCACCAAAGTGGACCGAATGCCCTGAAACAAAGCACACACAGTGTCAAAAATATAACTGTCACTTTGCATTTTGAAAACCATCTATGCAGTTCTAATTCCAAAGGCACAATATATATGTTTAAAATTTCACTAATTTGGGGGAGAATTTCAGGCTTATAAAGTTTATGAGCATACTCAAACAGATCTGGCTAATTTATAGAAACACTTTTTAAAATATTTTACTCACAAAACGAAAACCTCACAACATTTAAACACAAAACAAAAACCTTTCAATTCGCCAGAACAGTGTTTGTCACATGATAGATGTTCCATGGGTGTTTGTTAAATAAAATGACATATACAATGGTAAATACAATATAGATGTAGACACAGCCTCAGTTGCACATTCAGCATTTGGGAAGATAATGCTTTTATCAGGATCACATCATTAGGTTGCTGAATACTGTGGAACCTGCCGCGACCTGTACGGCGAGGTTCAGGATCTGCAGGAGAGGCCGATGCACAAATGAAAATGCTTGACAAAAATATGAATTATTAAGGGGTGGGAGACAGGTGGAGCCTCTTTCTTGAAGAGACACCCAGAGTCCTGGCCTTGTTTGCTTTTTATTCAGTTTTAGATACACATCTTGCCCTCAGTAAAGCACGGCAAGCACGTAGCAGACAGACAGCCTCAAAGGTCAGTAAAGGTCAGTAAGGTCCAGTAAACATTTACTTGGAGGCTATCAGGTCAGGAGATTGCTTGGAGCCACCGCTATCTCAACATGAACAATAGGTGCCTAGCATCAGCCCTGCTAACGCTCAAGATCCACCCGCTTCTGAGTTCCTTGGTGCACGCTCATGACAGTGTTGGCAAGCGGTGGCTTCCCGCATCACCGAATTGAAGATACAGTCTCTGTTGTTTACTTGTTTTTTGGTAGTAAGAATAGGATGGAGCCAGAGGTGAGAATTTTGGAGAACACCCTTCCCAACACATGGCATTGACAATGGTGAGAGAAGACAACAAAGCATTCAGGTGTCTGAAGTACCTCGTGTGTGGGCACCATCAGCCCTTTCCTGTTCCCTGAACATTAAATCCCACATGGAGCTGATAGCTAGCTATGCAGAATGCCCCGAACCACTAACAAAGGAAAGAAAATGCTCTATTTTTCATTATTTGGTGCATTAGTTAAAGAAAGAAAAATAATGGGAAATATCAGATAACACAAATTGAGACTAGACTCCCAACACAAGAGTACGCCCACGTCACACGTGAGCATGCTTTTATACAAATGCAGGACATTGGGGTAGTAGAAACTCTGAAATGAAATTGTTCATTAGAAGAACCAGAAGACCTAAAAATGTGGATTACGCCCACTTTTTCTTGATTTTGATATATTATTTGTTTGGTTCCTTTCCTATCATGTTTCCTACTGTTTCTGGTTTCTGACTTCCATTTATAAATGACTCTTTGGACTGGATGAGCAGACCCTGGATCCTTCTGCAGCTGCTTCTGGGTCAACTGTGGCTGATACCTTTGGCTTCCACAGTGAGGTTATTTGCCAAGTTTCAGGGCTCCCAGATCCTGGCAGCTCTAATAGATGAACAAAATCATGCTCACCGAGGGGCGCTACCATATCCTGACACCATCTGCTGCACTGTCATTATACAAAAACTACCTCTCCCCCAAAATGTTGACATCAGAGGGATCTTAGACACCTTCTACCAGTGTCTGCTTTATACTCAGACTCCAGCAAGTGCAATTTAGAGGAGAAAACAAGGACTTTGCTAGGGCTCTGGGCTTACTTTTCCATCTGAGTGGTTTTGAAGGATGGCACTGTCTAAAAAAACTCACCTGAAAACAGCCGCTTGTCTCCTTGCCCTCCTTACCTGGTTGTCAGGAACTCAATGAGCTTGTTGGCCTTCTCATCTGTTTCAACAGTGGTGTCTACGTCTTCTACCTCTTGGGACATCTGTGGGAGGTTCCCGCTGCTGCCTCCCAGACTGATGCTGGAAGAGGTGGAACTGGAGCTCAGCCCCGAGTCTGGCACTGGTGATGACTGGTCCTCCCTCAGGAAGTCAAAGCCACCTGGTTGAGAAGAAGGTCACGGGGAGTTGTGCTGGGCAGGACATATAATGAGGTCAGGAGGTGAGCATACAGAAGTATGCAGTTATCTCTCTTCTTTTTTTGAGAAAACATTTTATTTTGGCTATAGCTATGATTAAAGAGACATATATTCTTTCCTTACTTATGGAATAGTTACACTTCTGTATAAATCAAAGTGCATTTAGTAATAGGAGAATAGAAAATTTCTATTTAATAAATAAATTTCTACTATGGGGTTTTAATTTATGCTTTCTGAAAAAGAAGTTGTGTGTTTGTGTTCCACTATACATCTGTACCTAACTGCTGTTAATAAGTTATGCCTGGATACTAGACTGATACAATGATATAATTTTTGAGGATACCAGTTATTTAAGGGATTATGAGTAAGTTATACATCTTCTTTTTGAGTAAATGTGCCTAGAATCACAAATATTTAGTGTATGTTAGTTGTTTTAACAAAATATATATCATATTAGTCAAAGCCATATGGTATAAGAAAATACTAGTGATTTTTCCCCCACTTTGTATTTGGCTAACATTCTACATCTCTAAATGTGTTGTGGGTTTGAAAACTTACACACATTTCCCTCTACTTAAAAATCATAAAAAGTACATAGTTCTGGTGTGTCTGACAAAAATATTGAATTAGGAGTGAGGAGCCTGGGTCTGAATATCATCTCTGCCATTTACTTTAAAATCTCAGGAAGTTGATATGATTTCTCTGTACCTCAGTTTTGTATTATGATAAGATAAAGACAATTTCTATCACAAGTTCTTAGTGTGGGTTTGAAAACAACTGCAGTTGAAACAAGGTGTTCAATAAATATTTATGAAAAGGAGACTCCTCCCAAACCTTTTGTGCACCTACCTAATTTAAGTGTGCTACAGATTCAATCATTCCAATTATCTATTGTTTGTCTTGTCCATGGATTCTGTGTTTTGTTTTGTAAATCTCCACTCTCAACCATTTAAGCTGCATCAGTGGGATAGTGGATATAAAACCGCCAACTCAGAGATGCACAACTTAACAGATGTTACAATTTTCTCAGCCTAAAATAATGTGCTTAATGGAAAACATCTTTATCCTGGGGCGTTAGAACAGCCAGAATGTTTCATATTCTTTAAATTAAGCATCTAAAGAAAAGAGAATTTTCTAAAAATGTCTCTGAAAGGCTGCTGAATTATTTTCAATTAAGTGTAGTGTGTTCAATATAAAGACTTTATAATAAAATATAATAATAATATGGAAAATATATTTGAAAGTATTCAATGATGAACAGGTCAGTGGTCCTTCTACCTCAGAGTTAATGATTTCATATTAGTTTTCCAAAGACATATGTTAACATATCTCAGAAGACAAGGCAGTGCTGAATACCAGTGATGAATGAAAGGTCTAATTTCAAGATTATGAAGAAAGTACATAGTAACATCGTATGAAATGCCATACCATGTCCAATGTGAGTGTAATGTACAAAATAATTAGATAAGAAGGTAGCCCAAGAACTCTGTTAGTTCATCATCATTTTAAGATATTTAAAATATTCTGGTCTAAATAAAAACTCTTGGTTAATCCTTTTGGGAAAGTTTTCATGAACAGCTGGATATAACAGAGTAATTTTATTTTTTTGATTCAGCTAATGCTTTCTGTTCTCATTTCTAAGAAGAAATATTTGGTTTCAAAACAGCAGTGGTTTTTAATAGACTTTCACTCATTCATGCTTTCCAGAAAAGTCAGTCATTTAATAAAGTGACTTTTCCTTCAGAGAAACTAGAAGGAATATAGTAATTATCTGGCACCTTGGCAATGACCCATTCGCAAGGTGATGGAGAAGGTCACCATTTCCTGTGTTCTCATCCTTCAGGGTTTTAGACAAAAGCTCTTGTTCAATGGACATTTTAATGTTCAATTTATTGACAGAAACATATTTAATGAAAGCAGAAACATAATAATAAGGAAAAAATACATGAAAATAATAACAAAGAAGGATTTTGGGAGGCATGTTGACATCCAGTGAAATAGGGCCTATTTATTGAGCTGTTATTTTATTACTTGGAAAGGTGGGGGGTAAGAGCATTAGAGTATAGAAAAATGGGCTCCACTGACACCTTTGGTAATCTCTGAATTTGTGACTGTCTCAGGCTTTCAGTCACACCTCCTTTTGTTACCTGTGTAGAGATACTCAGGTTGATAAGCTGGCTGGACTGTTAGAGTCTTAGTTTCCCCCATTTCTCGAGTCTGCAGGAGCACAGAGGCGATGGCATGGAAATTGCTGTTGCAGGACAGTGCAATCAAGAGATGAAGAAGCAAATTTTTGCTGTGTTCGAAGACTTCAGGCCGGTAATGGTCCAATCCTGGAAAAAAATGTGATGTGGAATCTTTTAGTAAAAACAATTTTTAATCTCATTTAGATTCCAGGCATAGTAAAGATTCCCTAACACCAGGGGAAGGGAAATCTTAAAAGAATGTTTAGCTTTCTTTGTTACTGTTTATGGTACCAACATAAAGAATTTGGGCTTAGGGAAAAATAAAACATTTTATTCCTTAAATCAAATATTCTCATAAAATGATGATAGATAGATTTCCCTTGACCTCTTGAGATAGTTAGCATTCCTCCTTCTTGAGGCTCTCCATAACTGAACTCCCTGCCTGGTTGTTCCTCCTCCCATTTTTGCTCTACAACTTGGGTTACAATCTCAGTGCGTGGCCTGCTGCAGTCTATATTCTTTCTCTCTATGCACTACCGTATTTGCCGGCGTATAAGACGATTTTTTGGCCCTGAAAAATATGCCTCCAAGTGGGGGGTCGTCTCCTACGCCAGGTACACTTCAGATAGACTGCCCATAGTGCTTGCCCCGTGCCATAGTGGCCTCCCGATGCCCGCCCACTTCATTCCACATACCGTTCAGGCATCAGCAGCGCTGCTGGGTGTATGCTCGGCTGTTATGCGATTTTCCTCCTCCCATTTTTGCTCTACAACTTGGGTTACAATCTCAGTGCGTGGCCTGCTGCAGTCTATATTCTTTCTCTCTATGCACTAATTATGTCTAATGGCTTTAAATTTATCACATCTAGCCTGGCCAGCATGGCTCAGTGGTTGAGCATCGACCTAAGAACCAGGAGGTCAGGGTTCGATTCCTGGTGAGGTCACATGCCCGGGTTGTGGGCGTGATCCCCAGTGTGGGGCATGCAGGAGGCAGCTGATCAATGATTCTCTCTCATCATTGATGTTCCTATTTATCTCTCCCTCTCCCTTCCTCTCAGAAATCAATAAAAATATATTTAAAAAAATTTATCACATCTAGACAAAGACCCTCAAAGAGGGCCAATTTGTTTTAGATATTTTCATAGGTATAACATGAGTGAGGTGCCACATAACTTATATTGGAGTCATAGGACCATTTTAAACAATGCCTGATCAACTGAATTTTAGAGCAGGAAAGCAGATGTCTATGTAAATAAAAGCTCTCTGAATTATCTCCACAGAGTTTAGATGTATTGGCTAGAATTCCTCTTGGATCCAGTCTTACCTAAGAAGACAGCATGAAGTAATAACGGCAGGTGAAGAGCCCAGTCTTCTCTTACACTGTGATCTACCACCATCTCAGTCATAAAAATCACAGCAATATTGCACCTAATCAATGAAATGACAAAGTTAATGCAACTTCTACAGAGAATGGGAATACATGTATAGATCATTAAGTCACAATTAAATACAACACATACTAGTAAGCTTTGCTGAAGAACTATGTAAGAACCTTCTTCCAGGGAAGTGGAGTTTAACTTCTGAAAATGCACAGAGCTCCATAAGAATAAACATCAGTTGAGCTAATTATACAACATACTTGTTACTAGGTAATAAGAGCTGAGTCATGATGAGAAACAAAAGACAAGAGTCCTCTCTTCAACTTGCTTACAATCTAAAATGCACAAAAAATGAAGACCTATATCAAGTAAGTATGACATGGCAGCTTTGCACATTGGTTAACATTTGACCAAACTCTACCAATGTGCTGAGAGCTACAATTCAAGTCATGCAGGGTCCCTCTGATTTCAAAGTTTATTTCATTTGATGGGACCTGGAACACGTTTCCCTCTTCTTCTAGGGAGAAAAGTCCAGTCAAAACTAAGCGGTCATTTCTCTCTATGTGTACATGCTGCTCACCTGTGGAGTGGTCCCCTAGGGGTGATGGTTTCTGGGAGGTAGTCAACCAGGGGGGCCCAGCATCCCCCAGTAGAAGGCATTGGTAAGGGCTGTGGCTGTTTGGTCTCTGTGATAGTTAACAGCCATCCCAGGTAGGGAGATATTGGGTCATCTGTAGGGTGAGAAAGACAACGTGCTTTATTTTTAGGAAGATAATTTTGTTTTCTCTACTTAGTGTTTCTAGAAAGAATATTACCAATTCATGATTGTAAAAATAACTTTGTAAGCATTCAATTAGGTGAGTGTGAATTATACAATCAAATAAGTTAGAATTACTTAAATAGGTTTCTTTCATCACATTTTTATTATTTAATATATCACATTTATCCTGAGTACAGTTTTCAGAATAGTTTCACATTGAATGTTTTTTTTTCTTTTCGTAAGGCTATTTGACTTCATGGTAAGAGTGGGTTGTGTGGGACCAGCTTTGCTGGTTTTGACCTGCTGGTCTTTCATTTAATAGTGTTGATATAAGCTTCTAGGCCCAAGATGGAACAGCTCCTGCCCAGGGTGCCATGTCAGCAAACCAAAACTTAGATAACTTTTATGTCCCTGTAAATGCATTGCTTGACCAGAAAAGCAGCATGCCCAGTAAGCCAGTATCCAGACGCCATGCCAACTCTGGGCTCTATACTGATTTTCTTGTTCTTTATTCTTTTTCTTTTTTTTTAAAGCTTTTTAAATTGATTTTTAAAAAATATTTCAAGAAAAAAAAGATTTTAAATATAATAATATTACCCAAACAGTACTAACATAATATAATATCACAAAAGTTATAGGAAATATTAAAAATCTGCAAATAACAGGATTACTTGTATTATATTCTAAAATATTTTTTCCCCTCTGGCTCTATTTTTGTTAATCAGTTTATGTTGCTCTTTATATTCCACAAATGAGTGAGATCATGTGGTATTTATCTTTCTCTGACTGGCTTATTTTGATTAGCATAATGCTCTCCAGGTCAATCTATGCTGTTGCAAATGGTAAGAGTTCCTTCTTTTTACAGCAGCGTAGAATTCCATTGTGTAGATGTACCATAGTTTTTAATCCATTCATCAGCTGATGGACACTTAGGCTGTTTCCAAACTTAGCTATTGTAAATTGTGCTGCTATGAACACAGGGGTGCATATTTCCTTTCTGATTGGTGTTTCTGATTCTTGGTACATATTCCTAGAAGTGGGACTACTGGGTCAAATGGGAGTTCCATTTTTAGTTTTTTGAGGAAACTCCATACAGTTTTCCACAGTGGCTACAACAGTCTGCATTCCCACCAGCAGTACATGAGGGTTCCTTTTTCTCTGAATCCTTGCCAGCACTTGGTGTTTTTTGATGATAGTCATCCTGACAGGTATGAGATGGTACCTCACTGTCATTTTGATTTGCATCTCTCAGATGATTAGTGACTTTGAGCATGTTTACAAAGTCTCTTGGCCTTCTGTCTGTCCACTTTTGAAAAGTGCCTATTTGGTCCTTTGCCCATTTTTTGATTGGATCGTTTATCTTCCTTTTGTTAAGTTGTATGAGTTCCCTGTAACGTTTGAGATAACTTATCAGAGATAACTTTGGCAAAAGGGTTCTCCCATGCAGTGGGCTTTCTTGTTGTTTTGTTGATGGTTTCTTTTGCTACGCAGAAGGTTTTTATTTTGATGTAGTCCCATTTGTTTATTTTCTCCTTAGTTTCCATTGCCCTAGGAGCTGTATCGGTAAATATATTGCTATTACATATGCCTGCTATTTTGCTGCCTATGGATTCTTCTAAGATTTTTATGGTTTCCATCTTATGTTTAAGTCCTTTAGCCATTTTGAGTTTATTTTTGTATATGGTATAAGTTGGTGGTCTAGTTTCATCTTTTTGCATGTGTTTGTACAGTTTGTCTTCTGAGCTCTATCCCTGGGTCCCCAGTCTGGGCTTCTGCTCTCACAGCTCCAGTCCACTTCACCCTCCCTCTGCCAGAGCACAAGGTGGGTAACTACACAGGGAATACTGTGCATTGGCCCTTTAATATAGAGGGCCCTAATTTTTCAGCTGTCACTTCCTGGCAGACAGCACCCCACTGCTTTTCACAGCCAGATGTTATGTGGGTATCCTACTCAATTTTGGTGCTCTCTGCTGGAGTGCCCAGCTTTGGGATTAGATCCCAGAGTTCTCAATGGCAACCCCTATAGCCGAGATATCTCTGCAGGACTTCAGTTGCTGTCTGTGGGCACCTGGCCAGCCCTTTCTTGCCTTCGCCCATCCTACCAGACTCTATGTGGTCTCCACTTTTGGTCTTTGAGTTATCAGGGTTCTTTCCTGTGAGTTTTCTGTTGATTATTTAGGAAGTTTTTCTGTATTTTAGTTGTAATTCCAGTTTGTTCCTAGGAGCATATCCGTGCAGCATCCACTTACTCTGCCACCATTATTAATCCTTCTGCTTATTCCAGTTCAGAGTCATGGGCAGCACAGCCTTGTCCTGGCAGCTCAGGCTGCAAGGTGGGAACCCATGCTGGACAGGATGTCTTTTCACTGCTGGGCACACTCACACCCACCCATCACTTTATTTTTGAATGCTTAATTTATAGAGCCATAGAAAATACAGATATATACACTAAAAAAACCCATTAAATCATATGAATTCCCACTACTGTGAAACTTGTTCTTTCTCTAATCTCCCCCATCTCAATAAAATGCAGTCCATATTTCCAGTTTTCTCAGGACAGGAGCCTTAGGTTATTCCTGATTCCTCTCTCATAGCTCATATCCAACTCAATTATGATGATAATGATGATGATGATGATGATGATTTAAATAGTGACATTAAAATTAACATAGAGAGTACTTACTTTATGACAGGCACTGGTCTACACACTTCCCATATTAGTAGCCCAATAATAGGTACCTATCATCACTATTTTATAAAGGGGAAACTGAGGTTAAGTGACTTGCCACCCTCTACATATTCAATGAGCTC
Source organism: Myotis davidii (assembly GCF_000327345.1). Taxonomy (NCBI): domain Eukaryota; kingdom Metazoa; phylum Chordata; class Mammalia; order Chiroptera; family Vespertilionidae; genus Myotis; species Myotis davidii. The sequence goes on from NW_006297827.1 coordinate 193,093, forward strand.
TACCTTCAAAAAGTATCCACATAGTATCACTTTCCACCATCACTATCACTAACCCCTTAGTCTAAGCCAGCACCTTCTCTCACATGGGCTAGTGCAATAGCCTCCTTACTGTTTCCCAACTACACCCTTTCCCTTTTTATAGTCTTATGTTCCACAGAGAAGCCAGAACCATTTTACCTTTTATTTTACTTAATTTTGGTATAATTTACCAGAGCAGTCTTTTTATTTATTCATTTTTTAAAATTTTCAGTCAAATTCGATTTTTTTTTAAAGGCAGTAGATCATTTCAATTCAAGAACCTAATCTAAATATTACTTGACAATGAAGCACATCTGAGTATGGAGTGAAAACAGTTTTCAAAAAAAATCATTAAATGTATCCTCTTCAAATATCCAAATAATAAATCACTTCTGCAGGCCTTTTGCTAAGTGGAATCATAAACAAAAAATCAGAAGATTTATGTATTGCTGGGAAAAAAATCTGTAGTACAGTACTATGAATGTTGGGTATTAAGCATAATAGGTTAAATTAAGTTAAGAAGTTGAAAATATAATAAATTTGTGTGTGCATGAAAGTCTATAAGCCAATTGACTCAAGAACAACTGAAATTCTGATTTGTTCAGTGAGACCAGACATTATTTAACATTTTTCTTTTTGGAAGGCAATTAAAAATTATAATCTTATGACCACAAGACAAATTTTAAAAATTGTAAAAAGCAGTTAAAACTACATTCAAAGAACCATTTTTGTCCAGCGCAATTTTTGCACTCCATGGTAAAATAAAAAGCATCCATTATCATCACAGATGAAAGCAAAATGAATGTCATTGAAATAAGTTCTTTTACCCACTGAAGTATAAAATCTATATAGAAATTTGATACTGTACTATAACAAATTATACTTCTTACAGTTGTTTTTATTTATTTTAAAACCTGTTTAACATAGTTTTTAGTTTTAAAAATGCTGTTTTCATGATTCTGAAACTGATTCCAGTTCTTTTCATATATATATTTATATATATATATGAATATTTAATATAATATGCTGGCTACCAATTCTAATCAGAAAAATATCTTGGAAATCTCTTCATTATGACAGCATGCTCAACAAAAATGACTGATGTTCAAGCAAACCCTAAGGGGTACAGCTTTCTGGAAAGCACATTTATTGACTGTTTCATTGTCTGAGTATCCTTTACAATGATTCTTTTTTTAAAAAAAAATCCTCTGAGGTTTTTTAAAATTGATTTTTTAGACAGAGTGGAAGGGAGGGAGAAGGGAGGGTAAAATAAAGACAGAGAAGGGGACAGAGAGAAACAATGAACATGAGAGAGACACATCGATTGGTTGGCTCCCACATACATGCTCTAACTTGGGACTGGGATTGAACCTGCACTGAGGTATGTGTCCTTAACAGGGAATCAAACTCACAACCCCGGGCTGACACTCTAACTACTGAGCAAACCCAGCCAGGCAGTAGTGATTCTTGATGAAGAATATTTCAATCTTATAAACATCAGTATGCATGGTCTGGCTACTGTAATTGTGCATCCTTGGACAGGAAGGGTGGTTCATAGCAAGTGAGAAGCCAGAGGAGTCTAAATTCTTTAAAATATATTTTTATTGATTTCAGAGAGGAAAGGAGAAGGAGAAGAGATAGACACATAAATGATGAGAGAGAATCATTGATCAACTGCCTCCTACACACTCCCTACTGGGGATTGAGCCAAGGTTTGTGCCCTGACCGAGAATTGAACCAGGACTTCTTGGTTTATAGGTTGATGCTCAACCACTGACACATAATGGCTGGGAAAGAATCTAAGTTTTTTTTCTTACTTTCTCCACATGAACAGGCCTATAATTCAATGGAACAGAACAGAGAACCCAGAAATTGACCCAAGCCATTATGCTCAAATAATATTTGACAAAGGAGGCAAGAACTTACAATGGAGTAAGGACAGTTTCTTCAATAAATGGTATTGAGAAAATTGGACAGGTACTTGCAAAAAAATGAAACTAGACCAACAACTCCATCATACACAAAAATAAATTCAAAATGAATAAGAGACTTAAATGTAAGATGGGAAACCATAAAAATCTTAGAATAAACCATAGGCAGCAAAATCTCAGACATCTCTTGTAATAACATGTTTACTGATACAACTCTGATGGCAAAGGAAACTAAAAAGGAAATAACAAATGGGACTATATCAAAATAAAAAGCTTCTGCACAATAACAGAAGCCAGTGATAAAATGACAAGAGAGCCCACTGCCTGGGAGAACATATTGCCAATGACACATCAATAAGGGGTTAATTTCCAAAATATACAGGGAACTCATACAACTTAACAAAAAGAAGACAAATAATCCAATTACAAAATGGGCAAAGGACCTAAATAGACACTTTTCCAAAGTAGACAAACAGAAGGCCAAGAGACACATGCAAAAAATGCTCGAAGTCACTAATCATCCCAGACAAAATGACAATGCAGTACCATCTCACACCTGTCAGAATGGCTATCATCAACAAATCAACAAATGACAAGTGCTGGTGAGGATGTGGAGAAAAAGGAATCCTTGTGCATTGCTGGTGGGAATGCAGACTGGTGCAACCACTGTGGAAAACAGTATGGAGTTTCCTCACAAAATTAAAAATGGAACTCCCATTTGACCCAGTGTTCCCAATTCTAGGAATAGATCCTAAGAAGTCAGAAATACAAATCAGAAAGAATACATGCACCCCTACTGTAAATTGCACTGCTAATTTACAGTAACTAAGATTTGAAAACAGCCCAAGTGCCCATCAGCAGTCGAGTGAATAAAAAAGCTGTGGTACATTTATACAATGGAATACTACCCAGCTATAAAAAGGAAAGAACTCTTACCATTTGCAACAGCATGGATGGATCTGGGGAGTATTATGCTAAGTGAAAAAAAGTTAGTCAGAGAAATATAAGTATGGCATGATCTCATTCATGTGAAATCTAATGAATAAAATAAACTGATAAACAAGATAGATGCAGCTGCAGGGGCCGGAAGCATAGAACAGACTGTTGAACCTCAGAGGGAAGGCAGGGGAGGGTGGGTGGGAAGGGATCAATCAAAGAACTTGTAGGCATGTGTGCATGACCCATGGTCACTGACAGTGGGGTGGTGGAGGCCTGCGGTGGGGGAAGAGGGTAGGCTAGGGGAGGATTACAGGGGAAAAAGGAGACATACATAATACTTTCAGCAATAAAGATTAAACAAAAGAATACAGGAGATCCAAGATGACTGCCAATGGGACCCATCGGCAGCCAGCTTGGAGAGTGCATGGATGTGCGGGGAGTGTCTATATTTGTGAGTGAGGGACAGATATATTCCACGAGACTGTTGGGGACTGGTATATTGGTCTCCCCTGGCCGGGCAGCCTCTAATGCTGCTGAAATCTCTCTCAGAGAGGCTGGCTCTGCCGCGGAAACCACGCCATCTTGAAGGGGAGACTGGCTGTGATCGGAAGCTCAGCCTTACCTTCAACCAGGGAGACCTCAGATATCTCCCGGGACCCTACAACCACAACGCCCAGGGACCAGCTGCCTCAGATGCGAACCCATGAACACCGGGACTCCAGCCTCCCTGACCGGGGGTGCCTAAAAAGTCTGTCCAGGGGGAGACAAAGCGGCGCTGAATATGCAGACGGGCCCTGCACCTTCTCATAGAGCAGTTAGAAAGAACAGCTGAATCAAACAACACCAATCTGGAATTGGTGAATTAAACAGCTAGTGAGGCAATCTGTGGACAGAAAGGTCAGATATCGCCAAGAGAAAGGTGAGATCTGGTATCCAGACTGGAGGGAGAAACTTGCGCAACAGGGAGTAAAGTCTCAGAGGAAGACTGCGCCCAACATAATCCGTGGCTGTTGGAGTCAGTGTAGCCCTCGAATGTGAAAGGGGGTCCAAAGGGCTGCTAGCAGAGGGGGACTATAGATCTAAACCCTCTGCTGGGATGGGCCCAGAAAGGCAGCCTGAAGTTCTATACTGGCTGTGTAGTGCTAGGGGAAAATGATGCAAGTCCATGCTTCCTATGTCTTTTTTTCTTTTTACCTCCTTGCTTTTGCTTGCTAAGTCCCCTACTGTAAATTGCACTGCTAATTTACAGTAACTAAGATTTGAAAACAGCCCAAGTGCCCATCAGCAGTCGAGTGAATAAAAAAGCTGTGGTACATTTATACAATGGAATACTACCCAGCTATAAAAAGGAAAGAACTCTTACCATTTGCAACAGCATGGATGGATCTGGGGAGTATTATGCTAAGTGAAAAAAAGTTAGTCAGAGAAATATAAGTATGGCATGATCTCATTCATGTGAAATCTAATGAATAAAATAAACTGATAAAGGGAAAGAAGAATTTAACACTAGGTAGAGGGGCCATTTAATGCTGGATATTAATACAGAAACACTGCCACCCAGGGGTTGTGTCAGAAATTGACTCTTGCGTAAATACAACTGAAGGCAGGCAGAGAAACAAAGTGAGCAGAGAGATCCCGCCTGCCAGAAAACAGGGTTGTGGCTTATCACACAGAGAAGCAGTGGATTGCAGGGAACTTCAATACTGTGCTGACTACCAGACAGGAAACAGATGTACCAAGCAGAACAGTACAGGAAGTGAATGACCTTCACTACTTCACTTTTTTATTTTTTATCTTTTACTTAAGAAAATAAATTTTTTTCTCACTTGATTTTACTTTTTATTATTATATTTTTATTTTTAATTATTATTATTACTACTATTTTACCTTTTTAAAGTTTTATTTTATTTTGGGATTAGTGTTCTACATTCTATTTTCATTTTCTTTTAGCATTATTTTACTCTATCTCAATTTTTCCTTTATGCCAACACTCTCTTCCTCATTTTCCTCCTTTCATCCTGTTTCTCCTGCTTTAGTTTTTCTCTATCCTTTCTTTTTACTCCCTGTTAAAAATTGATCTTACTCATATATCTAATTTCCTCTCCCCTGCTCCAAGTCCATGCACACTTCCCTCTTCTATTCTCTTCACTTTCCAATTTTTTCTTCCTTTTTTTCCTTTTCATTCTTTGTCTTGTTGTTGTTTGTTTGATAGTTTATTTTTCTTCTTTTTTTGCTTCTGTTTTTTCTCTCCTCACTTATTCTCTTCTTCTACTAATAATTTAATTAATTCCAATCACCAAATCAGGCCTATCTACTCTCTATTATCTTTTTCCAATAGTAAATGAATAAATGAACGGATAGATTAAAGAAAGGGGGAAATATATATATACGTGGCTTTTCCCCCATTTATTCAATTCCTTGACCTTACCTTCTGGAAATAAGCTCTGCCTCCACAAATTCACCTGGGTGTTTGTTGTTTGGGTGTTTGTTGTTTGCATTTTTGGGATTAGTTGTTATTTGTTGTTTCTATTCACCTCTGGGTGTTTGTTGTTTGCATTTTTTTGGATAAGTTGTTTTGTTTTTTTTGTGTTTTTTTTTTTAGTTTTCTCCCCATATACATATATTTTTCCCCATTCATTTTCTTCTCATTCTTTTCTCTCTTAATTTTTTTCCTTTCCTCCATATGATTTTGTGCACTCTTTTCTATCCGCTAATTCTATTTTCTCTGGTGGTCACCTTTATTTGGGGTTGTTAGTATTATGAATACATTTGTGTTTGATGCCCTGTATGTTGTATCTTCTTGTGTTTTATTTTGTGCCTTTAAATCAACACGGGAGAGAGAGCGCTACATAACTAGACACCCTGAGAGGAGCGATCATGGGGAGACAAAGAAACAGCTTGCATACGAAAGAAAAGGAGGACTCAACAGTAAAGGAAGTAAACGAAATGGAGGCAAGCAATAAGTCAGAGAAAGAATTCAGAGCAATGGTCATAAAGACGCTGAAAACTATGAAAGACAAATTCAACAATATGTGTAAGAACCAAGAGTAAATGAAAAACCAAGAAAAAATGAAAAATGACATTGCTGCAATAAGGAACTCAATAGAAAGCATCAACAGTAGACTAGAAGAAGTGGAGGACTGAATCAGTGAGCTAGAAGACAAGGTAGGAAAAAATATCCAAGCAGAGCAGCATCTAGAAAAAAAAACTTTAAAAAAAGGAGGAAAGCCTAAGGAAACTCAGGGACAACATGAAACGAAACAACATCTGCATAATAGGGGTGCCAGAAGGAGAGGAAACTGAGCAAGGAATAAAAAAAACTGTTTGAAGAAATAATGATAGAAAACTTCTCTGATATTGGGAAGAAAAAAACTCACACAAGTCCACACAGCTCACAGAGTCCCAAACAAGATTAACCCCAAAAGACTGACAGCAAGACACATTATAATAAATTGGCAAACACCAATGACAAAGTAAGAATATTAAAGGCTGCCAGAGAGAGACAGAAAGTTACCTACAAGGGATCTCCCATCAGAATATCGACTGATTTCTCAACAGAAACACATCATGTCAGAAGGGAATGGAATGAAATATACAAAGTCATTCAAAGCAAGGATCTGAATCCAATAATACTGTACCCAGCAATGCTATCAAACAAAGTTGAGGGTGAAATCAGGAACTTCTCAGACAAAAAAGGACTACCAAACCAGCAAAGCAAGAAATACCAAAGGGTCTGCTGTAAATAGGAGAAATAGGAAGGGAAGAAGGAAAACAGACATAAAGAGTAAAAGTGGTGACAAACAAGTACCTATCAATAATAATGTTTAATGTAAATGGATTAAATGTGCCAATAGAAAGACATAGGGTAGCCGAGTGGATAACAAAACATGACCCATATATCTGCTGTCTACAGGAGACCCACCTCAGAACAAAGGACTCACACAGACTGATGGTGAAGGGATAGAAAAAAGGTTTTCAGGCGAATGAAAATGAAAAATAAAAACTGGGGTAGCAATACTTATAGCTGACAAATTAGACCTCAAAGTGAAGGCCATAACAAGAGAAAAGGAAGGCCACTTCATAATACTAAAGGGAGCAATTCAACAAGAAGATATAATTCTGGTAAACATATATGCACCCAAGTACATAAAAAACTTATGGAGGCTATCAAAGGAGAGATTGATAGCAAAACAGTTATAGTAGGGGAGTTTAATACCCCACTAACACCACTGGACAAATCCTCTAAAGAAAAAATCAGCAAAGAAACATCAATCCTAAATGACTCACTAGATCAGGTGGAATTAATTGACATCTTCAGAACATTTCACCCCAAAGCCACAGAATATACATTCTTATCAAGTGCACATGGGTCATTTAGATAGACCACATGTTAGGACACAAGCTAAGTCTCTATAAATTCAAGATCAAAATCATACCAAACATCTTCTTAGACCACAATGGCATGAAATTAGAATTCAGCTATAATAAAAATGCTCAAAAACAGTCAAATATATGGAGGCTAAATAGCATGCTATTAAACAATGAATGGGTTACCAAAGAGATCAAACAATTCATGAAAAACATCCTAGACAACAAATGACAATGAAAATACAACAATCCAAAAATCTATGGGACACAGAGAAAGCAGTCTTGAGAGGAAAGTTCATATCTCTACAGGCCTACTTCAAAAAACAAGAAAAATGGTAATAAATTATCTAACCCTACAACTCAAAGAGTTAGAAAGAGAGCCACAAAAGCTCAGCATAAGCAGAAGGAAGGAAATAATAAGATCAGAATGAAAATAAACAACATAGAGGCCAAAACAACAACAACAAAAAGCACCAAAAAACAAAATATCAACAAAACCCTAGCTAGTTCTTTGAGAGCATAAACAAGATTGATGAACCTCTAGCCAGGCTCACCAAGAAGCAAAGAGAGGATCCAAAGAAACAAAATGAGAAATGAAAGAGGTGAAATAACAACCGATCCCACAGAAATACAAATGATTATGAAAAAATACTATGAACAACTCTATTCCAAGAAAATGGACAACCTAGACAAAATAGACATATTCTTAGAAAAATACAAGCTTCTAAAATTCAATCAAGAAGAATAAAAAAACAACAACACAAGAATAGGCCAATATCTACTGAAGAAATTTAAACAGCAATCAAAAATCTTCCAGCAAACAAAAGCCCTGGTCCTGACAGCTTTACAGAGGAGTTCTACCAAGCATTCAAAGAAGAACTGAAACCTACCCCACTCAGACTATTTCAAAAAATTCAAGAGGAAGTCACACTTCCAACCTCTTTATATGAAGCCAGAATTACCTTAAACCTAAAATCAGATAAAGAAACCACAAAAAAGATAACTACATGCCAATATCCTTGATGGACATAGATGCTAAAATACTCAACAAAATTCTAGCAAATCGGATTCAGCATTACATTAGAAAGGTCATACACCATGACCAACTGGGATTTATTCTGGGGATGCAAGGATGGATGACAAACCTACAGACAACCTCATACTCAATGGGCAAAAACTAAACTCATTTCCCCTAAAAACAGGAACAAGACAAGGATGCCTACTTTTATCACTCCTGTTCAATATAGTACTGGAAGTGCTAGTCATAGTGATCAGACAATAAGAAGAAATAAAGGCATCCAAATTGGAAAAGAAGAAGTAAAACTGTCCTTATTCACAGACAACATGATACTATACATAGAAACCCCAAAGACTCCATCAAAAAGCTACTTGACCTAATAAATGAAGTGGGCAATGTAGCAGGATACAAATCTATGGCCTTTTTATACACCAATAATGAACTCACAGAAAGAGAACCGAAAAAAAACAACAATCCCATTCACCACTGCCCCCCCCAAAATTGATATACCTAGGAATAAAATTAACTAAGGATATAAAAGACCTGTACTTGGAAAACTATAGGACATTGAAAAAAGAGATACAGGAAGACATAAACAAATGGAGGAATATACCGTGTTCATAGATTGGTAGAATCAATATCATTAAAATGTCCATTCCATACTAACCAAAGTAATCTATAGATTCAATGCAATCCCCATTAAAATGTCAATGGATTTCACAGACCTAGCACAAACTCACCAAAGACTCATATGGGGGAAAAAAAAGACCCCGAATAGCCGCAACAAACCTGAGAAAAAAGAACAAA
>NW_006297827.1:203380-222498 GCF_000327345.1 Myotis davidii
TGGCGGGGGTTAGAGAGTAACCAAAGGACTTGTATGCATGCATATTAGCATAATCAATGGACACAGACACTGGGGCAGTGAGGGCTTGCCTGGTGTGGGAATGGCTGGGGTGGGGGGCGTCAATTGGGGAAAAAGGAGACATATGTAAAACTTTAGACAATAAAAATAAATAAAAAAGAATACAGCATATGATATATGTAACATATAAAAATATTTATCTTTATTGTTGAAAATATTAATGATGTTCCCCTTTTTTATCCCCATTGATCCCCTCCACCCTGCAGTCCCCCTCCCAGACCTTCACTACACTATTGTCAGTGTCCATGGGTTATGCATATATGCCTATCAGTTCCTTAGGGTAAATCTCTCCCTACCCATCTTTCCACCTCACCTTCCCTCTGAGATTCCTCAGTCTGTTCCATGCTTGTATGTCTCTGGATCCATTTTGTTCATCAGTGTATCTTGTTCATCAGATTCCACACATGAGAGAGATCATATGATACTTGATTTTCTCTGAGTGGCTTATTTTGCTTAGAATAATACTCTCCAGGTACCTCTGTTACAGGATTCCAGGGCAGGAGGAATAGGGAAACTGAGACAGGAAAGTTAAAACAAGGCTAAACTGTGAGGGCAATTTGCAGCCAGCTTGTAACTAACAAACTATTATCTCTGCCAGCCAAGAATAGGAGAGGAAATGATTGAAAAACCTCCCTAATGAGAGATTAATTACTCTCTAAGCAGAGAAGCCATCACTCTCAAGGTTTGTCAAGATAAAGTTGCCAGGTGCTTCTCAGGATTTTTGGGAAGGTCACAACAAAGTAAGAAAGAAAGAAAAAAGGGGGGGGGACCTTTAGAATTAATCTGTGCCAAAATAGTAAGCAGAGGAATTTTATGACCTATAGGCAGGAGAGTATATAATGCCTCAGAACCCCACACAACTTGCTCTTCAGATTAGCTGAGAGCCTGCTTGTGTTTCCTAAGCCAGATGTATAGGTTTGCTTGCTTTGCTTTTTCTTTCTCTTTTTCTTTTTTAAAAAATCGAAGGGAGAGGGAAAGGGGAAAGGGGAAAAGGGCTGCTTTCTCCCTAAAGCAGAGAAGCCAGCAGTCTCAAGGTCTGGCAAGATAAAGTTGCCAGGTGTTTCTCATGAATTCTGCGGAGGCCAAAACAAAGGAAAACTGGGCACCCTGAGAATGGATCTGTAGTAAAATATTCAGCAAAGGAATTTTGAAACTTATAGACCCCCACCCAACTAGATTTTCATATTAGCTGAGAACCTGTCTGCACTTCATCAGCCAGATGTACAGTATAGTTGTTTGCTTGCTTTGCTTTTTCAATAAAGGTGCATACTTTAATTGCTGTATAGATTGGCTTTTCACAACACAGTCAAGGTCTCTCATATTTGTTCTTGTGCCAGCACCAGGCTGTTTTGAGTACAGTGGCTTTGTGGTATAACTTGATATCTGGTATTATGATTCCTCTGACTTTGTTCTTTCCCAAGATTTCTGCAGCTATTCGTGGTCTTTTTTGGTTCCATATAAATTTTTGGAGAGTTTGTTGTAGATCTGTGAAATATGCCACTGGTATTTTAATGGGGATTGGATTGAATCAATAGATTGCTTTGGTTAGTATGGACATCTTAATGATGTAGATTCTACCAATCCATGAACATGGTATATTCTTCCACTTGTTTATATCTTCCTCTATCTCTCTTGTCAATGTTTTATACAGGGCTTTTACCTCCTTAGTTAAGTTTATTCCTAGGTATCTTATTGTTTTGATGCAATTGTAAATGTGATTTTTTTAAAATTTCTCTTTCTGTAAGCATAGTAAATGGGATTGCTTTTTTAGTTTTTCTTTCTGAGAGTTCATTATTGGTGTGTAAAAATGTCATAGATTTCTGGGTGTTTTGTATCCTGCTACCTTGCCAAATTCATTTTTTTAATGTGTGTGTGTGTGTGTTGCTTATTTCTTTTTATTCCAAATTCATTTATTAAATCTGTTTTTTTGGTGTGGAGTCTTTAGGGTTTTCTATGTATAATATCATGTCATCTGTGAACAATGACAGTTTTATTTTTTCCTTTCCAATTTGGATGCATTTTATGTTTTCTTCCTGTTTGTTCACTGTGGCTAAGACTTCCCATAATTGTTGAATAAGAGTGGTAAAAGTGGGCATCCCTGTCTTGTTCCTGTTCTTAGGGAAAATGGTTTTAGTTTTTGCCCACTGAGTATGATGTTGGCTATAAATTTGTCATATAGGGCCTTTATTATGTTGATATATAATTCCTTTATTCCCACTTTGAGGAGTTTTTATCAAAAAAGGGTGTTAGATTTTTGTCTAATGGCTTTTCTGAGCCAATTGATATGATCATGTGATCGCTGTCTTCCAATGTATTTATGTGGTATATCACACTTATTGATTTGCAAATATTGTACCAGTCTTGCATCCCCAGAATAAATCCCTCTTGGTCATGGTGTATGACCTTTTTAATGCACTGCTGGATCTAATTTGCTAATATTTTTGTTGAGGATTTTAGCATATGTTCATCAGGGATATTGGTCTGTAATTCTCTTTCTTTGTAGTGTCTTTATCTGGTTTTGGAATTAGGCTAATGCTAGCCTTATAAAAAGAGCTTGGAAGTGTTCCTTTCTCTTGGATTTTTTGGAATAGTTTGAGTAGGATAGGTGTTCTTCTTTGAATGTTTGGTAAAACTCTCCTGTGCAGCAATCCAGACCAGGGCTTTTGTTTGCTGTGAGTTATTTATTTATTTATTATGGCTTCAATTTCATCAGTAGTTATAGCCTATTCAGGTTTTCTAATTCTTTCTGATTGAGTTTTGGAAGACTGTATTTTTCTAGGCATATTTCCATTTCATTTAGTTTATCCAGCTGTTGTAGTATAGTTGTTCATAGTTTTTTGTTGTTGTTGTTTGTTTTTTTGTATGATGCTTTGTATTTCTGTGGGATCAGTTGTTACTTTACCTCTTTTGTTTCTCATTTTGTTTATTTGGGTTATCTCTCTTTGTTTCCTGATAAGTCTGAGTAAAGGTTCATAAATCTTGTTTATCTTTTCAAAGAACCAGCTCTTGTTTTTATTAATCTTTTGTATTATTATCTTAGTCTCTATGTCATTTATTTCTGCTCTTTATGATTTCCTTCTATTTACTCCGGGCTTTTCTTGTTGTTCTCTTTCTAATTCTTTAAGTTATAGGGTTAGATAGTTTGTTAGAAGGGTTTTTTGTTTTTTGAGGTAGGTCTGTAATGCTATGAACTTCCCTCTCAGGACTGCTTTTATTGTGTCCCATAGATTTTGTGTTGCTGTGTGTTCATTTTCATCTGTTTCCAGGAAGTTCTTTTTCTTTCTCCTTTGGTCTCTTTGGTAACCCATTAATTGTTTAATAACATGCTATTTAGCCTCTATGTGTTTGAATGTTTTCAAGTGTTTTTTTTGTAGTTGATTTCTAATTTCATACGATTGTGATCTGTGAAGGTAGTTGATATGATTTTAATCTTCTTAAACTTATAGAGACTTACTAGTAGTTTGTGTCCTAACATGTGGACTATCATTAAGAATGTCCCATGTGCACTTGAGAAGAATGTATATTCTGCATCTTTGGGGTGAAATGTAAATGTCAATTAATTCCATCCGACATAATGTGTCATTTAGGATTGCAGTTTCATTGTTGTGCTGATTTTTTTGTCTAGAACAGCCGTGGGCAAACTAAGGCCCGCGGGCAGGATCTGGCCTGTTTGAAATGAATAAAACTAAAAAAAAAAAAGACCATACCCTTTTATGTAATGATGTTTACTTTGAATTTATATTAGTTCACACAAACACTCCATCCATGCTTTTGTTCCGGCCCTCCGGTCTAGTTTAAGAACCCATTGTGGCCCTTGAGTCAAAAAGTTTGCCCACCCCTGGTCTAGAAGATCTAACCAGTGATGTCAGTGGGGTGGTAAAGTCCCCTATTATGAATGTATTGCTATGGATCTCTCCCTTAAAATCTTCCATAATTATATATATATTTGGGTGGTCCTATAATTGGTGTATATTTGTATTGGGTGTATATGTTGCCCAGAGTTATAGCCTCTTGTTGAATTGATTCCTTTAGTATTATGAAGTGGCCTTCAGTGTCTCTTCTTATCTCCTTCACTTTGAAGTCTATTTTGTCAGATATGAGTATTGCTACTCCAGCTCTTTTTTCATTTCTATTTGCCTGGAAAAAATTTTTCCATCACTTCTCTTTTAGTCTGTATGAGTTCTTTTTTCTGAGGTGGGTCTCTTGTAGATGGCATATATATGGGTTATGTATTCTTATCCATTCAACAACCCTATATCTTTTAATTGGAGCATTTAAGCCAATCAAACTTACAATTAAGGTTATTATTGATAGGTAGTTATTTGTTGCCATTCTTATTCTTTATGTCTGTGTTCTTCTCTTTCTCTCTCTTTCTTCTTTTTACAATAGTCATAGTCTCTTTTTTCTTGCAATGTTGGTTTGGTTGTATTAAACTATTTATTTATTTATTTATTTATTTATTTATTTATTTATTGTCTTTGAAGCTCTTTATTTCACCATCTCTTTTTAATGATAGCCTTGCTGGATAGAGTAGTCTTGGATTCCATCTCTTGGTTTTAATTACTTTGTATACTTCATGCCATTCCCTTCTGACTTGAAGTGTTTCTATTGAGAAATCAGCTGATAGTCTAATGGGAGCGCCCTTGTAGCTAACTTTCTGTCTCTCTCTTCTAGTCTTTAAGATTCTTTCTTTGTTTTTAATGTTTGCCATTTTTATCATAATGTGCCTATGTGTGAATCTTTTGGGATTCTTCTTGATTGAGACTCTCTGTGCTTCCTGAACTTGAGTGACTTTTTCCTTCACCAGGATAGAAAAATTTTCTGCCATTACTTCTTCAAACAGGTTCCTTTTCAGATTCCTTTCTCAGACTCTTCTGCTTCTGTCACCCCTATAATGTGAATGTTATATTTCATGTTGACCCAAAGTTCCCTTAGACCAGAGGTGGGCAAACTTTTTGACTCGAGGGCCACAATGGGTTCTTAAACTGGACCGGAGGGCCGGAACAAAAGCATGGATGGAGTGTTTGTGTGAACTAATATAAATTCAAAGTAAACATCATTACATAAAAGGGTACGGGTTTTTTTTTTTTTTTCCAGTTTTATTCATTTCAAATGGGCCAGATCCGGCCCGTGGGCCGTAGTTTGCCCACGGCTGCCTTAGACTCTCCTGCATTAAAATTTTTTTTCCCATTTGCTGCTCTGAATGTGTGTGTTTTTTGTACCTTGTCTTATAATTCACTGATTCAGTCCTCAGGTTCTTCTAGTCTACTGTTGTATCCTTTCAGGGTGTTTTTTATTTCAGCTATGTCATTCTTCATTTCTGATTAATCCTTATTTATTGTTTTAACCTCTCTGTTCATGTTGGTGTAGCTCTCAGTTCTCATTAAGTTGCTTGTAGTTCTCACTCAGTTGTTTGAACACCCTTATTAACATTACTTTGAATTCTTTATCTGACAGCTTGTATCCATTTTAAATCATTCTTTTCCTGGTGATTCCTCTTCTTCTTTCATTTTGAGGTTGTTTCTTTGTCTCTCCATTTTTTCTGTTCTTTTGTAATTGTTTCTATGTATTAGATCAAACTCCTATGCCTCCCAGACTTTGTGCTGTGGTCTTATGTAGTAGGTATTTTGTGAGACCCAGTGGTGCAGTCTTTTAGACCTCCTGAGCTGGGTGCTCTAGGAAAGCCCCTTGTTTGAGTTATTTGGGTTCTCCTGATGTAATCTGGTCTTGAATGTTGTCCCATTTGTGGATGGAATTTTCTCTCAGGCTGGCTGACTATGTGGCTCACCCCTGACCACATCATGTGAGCTGTTGTGAATGTGTTGACAGAACATAACAAAATACAACACAACAAACACAGAACAAAAGGAACAAGACAAGAACATACACAAGACCCTATAGCACCAACAAAAGCAACCACTAGAAAAGAGAGAAGTAGGAAAGAGAAAATAGAGCAAGAATTATAGAAGAAACAAAAGAAAGAGAAAAGAAAACAAACGAGTAAAAAAACAAACAAAAAAAGGGGAGAGAGAAAATGGAATATGTAGGGGCAGAGCTGAAATAAAGAAAATAAGAATAAAGAACTAGGGGAGTAGGGGAAGGAAAACAATTTGAAATAAAGGAGGAAGTAAAACATTTTGAAAAGGAAAATAGAGGAGAAAGCAGGTAGATACAAAAAATAACAAAAAGAAAAATTATAAGAAAGCAGTAGAAAAAGAAAAGATAAAAAATTGACTAGGAAAATGGAAGGGGAAAATGAAATAGATGAACGAAACAGTAGAGACTAAATAATAACAAGTAAATAAAGCAGATAAAGAAGATAAATAATAAAAGAAAAAATTGATCAGGCCAAGAAAAAAGGAAGAAGAAAAGAAGAAAAGAAAAAAGAGGGAAAGAAAGGAAAAAGAAGAAAAGAGAAAAAAATGTGAAATAGCATTCATTTCAGAAACTGTCCTCCTTTGTCTTTCAGCAACCTGCTTGAAGTACCAAGGGATCCACCATTTGTGTCTTATCTCCGTAGGAATTGGCTCTAAAGCAAGTTTGTTAGCAGCATGGGGCCCAGGGCTTGGGTCAGAAAACTTCCCCAGGTTTCCTGGGGTCTGCCTCTGCCCACCTTTGCCTGCCAACCAGCTGTCAATCTTCATCACTCAAAAGTCTTTTTCTGAATGGGATTTAGGCAAAATTGAGAGTCTAGACCTCTGGGTTTCCTGTGAGGGAGAGGTACTGTTCAGATTTCAATGAATGTGGTGGGTGTGTTTCCTTGTCCCAGAGCTACTCCTCTGCAAGTGGCCCAAAATATTACTCTGTCCTTGGCTGGGCAGAGATTCTTGTATGCAGTCTGATGGGATCAGCTGGAAACTTGGAGTTTTGATCAGCTCGCCAGTGTGGGGAAAGTACCAATCAGGTTACTGGGATAGTGGGGCAGATGGCCCTTCCACCAATCCAATCACTGATGCTCCCTGAGACTGTTCAAACCATCGGGTTGGCCTTTGCTTTTTTCTCCTCTGAAAAGGTCAAAATATAGGGCGTGGAGGCAGGGCTACTGAGGGTGTGGAGGGCTATATCACCTAGGGCAGGTTATTTTCTTTTTTCTGCTATCTGGCTACTAGCAGCAGCTAGAGCCTTTCAAGAAAAATGGCCGTTTTGTTTCGGGGGTGTACAACCAAATGCAGGACTCCTGGCTGCTGCTTTTTCATGTCTCCCCACAATGCTTTCCCCCCCAGCCTCTCTGTAGGCACCTGGAATCCACGCAGCCCACCCTTCAGCAAAGCTCGGGTAAATAGTTGTAAATGAAAACTCCTGTGCTCTGGGTTAAAAAAACACACACACACCAAAAAACAGAAACAGAGGCTTTCTCTCACTAGGCTCCAGTCTACCAGTTCCAGACTTTGAGGTGGCCAGCAGCCCTGCTGCCTTTCACGCCTGGATGTTACCTGAACTGCTGGTCCCGTGTCTGGTGCTCCAGGCTGTGGAACCCAGCCTAGGTTCCAGGCCTCAACCGTCTAAGGCAGTGGTTCTCAACCTTGGCTGCACATTAGAATCACCTGGGAATCTTTTTAAAATCCTGATTTGTGGGCCTCATCCTCCGGAAATTCTGTTTCTCTGTTATGGGGTGAGGCCACAACATTAGTAACAAAGAAACAGAATTTCCAGAGGACGAGGCCCAGAAATCAGGATTTTAAAAAGATTCCCAGGTGATTCTAATGTGCAGCCAAGGTTGAGAACCACTGGTCTAAGGAAACAGACCCTCCCATAGCTCAGACCTCCCCTCTCACTCTCAGCCTGCTCCTGGAAGCTGGGTCAGCCTCTCTCATGACCTCTCCTTTCCTATGGGTCTCCAGGTGTTTTTCTGTCCTTCCTTGATATAAGCCTCTTCCTCAGCTGGACCTCAATTGGTCATTTCTGGTGTATGTTCCCCACTTTAGTTTTATTTCCGGTCTGGCCCTGGGAGGAGGTGCGAGAAAGGTCTGCTTATTCAGCCACCATTTTTTCAAGTCTAGGAGTCTAGGTTTTAATGGGTGATAAACCTTATATTCTGTAGGAGGAAGGACTTTTCCTTTTTTGCTTTTTAAGAATGGGGCAGACCCTGGCTAGTGTGGCTCAGTTGGTTGGGCATTTTTACAGGCAGTGAAAGGTTGCCAGTTTGATTCTCAGTCAGGGCATATGCCCCGGTCGTAAGCTTGATCCCTGGTCGGGGGCATGCAGGAGGCAGTTGATCAATGTTACTCTCTAACATTGATGTTTCTCTCTCTTCCTCTCCCTTCCTCTCTCTAAAAATCAAAAAAATTTCTTTGAAAGATTGTGGCAGAAATGTATGCTGAAGTAGACAGCTAATCCTTGTTTTTTTCTTTATGTAAATTTGGTCTCAGAATATTTCTGGAAGGGTAATGTTTCAAAGAAGCCACTGTGATGACTGGCTTCCATTGTAGTCTCTAATCCTGGGCACATGGCTACCCTCTTCTGTAGCTTTAATCAGGTGCTGATTACTAGTCAACATGCTACAGAGTTAATTTCACCGGATCATTTTCCCAAAGTTAGTTGCCTTTTAGATGGTGGCATTTGAGCATCAGATTATGTTTGGAGACATGCAAGCAAAAGTCATCTGTTCTAATTTCATTGTTGGCAGTATAAGAGAACACCTGATTACATCCAATACCATGACAGTTAAAAATTACCCCCTTTTCTCCAAAGTAACAATCTCCAAAGTTCCTTCACAGCGTCACATCCTAAAGGAAATTTCTAGGTTTTCTCTTCCACAAATGTCCATTCCAGCATCATATGTTCCAATTTTGTGAAAGTAATTTCTGTCTATTTAAAAAAGGCCTCCTGCCATTGTAGCTGTTTTGACAAGAAGAGTTGATCACCTTTCTTTCTGTCCGTTTTTCTTTGGGGAACAGGATACCAGTGAAAAATGCACTTCCACCATAGGTCATTTAAGAACCTGCCATGTGCTCAAAACTCTCATAGCTGATTACATCAGTGGCAGGACATACCACATTGTTCTGTCTTGTTTGATCCTAGCTATGCGAGGCTCTAGCCTAGTGGAACTCATAATGAGTGTCTGAAAAGGTGATCACTTGGCCTTTAGACACAGCAACTCTTCTGAATCTAGTTTTAATTAATCCAAAACATTTTTCCATTTGAATTACATGAACTGGCACTTTTAATTTTTTCATCTAATTCTTTAGAGGTCTTTGCAAAAAGCCTCTTTCACTGGCATCATTTACTAGAACAATTTCTTCTAGCACGTGTGTTGGTGAGCAATTAATGATACTATGGACAGTTGGCAGATGTGTGCTCAAAGCCTCATTGTGGAAAATAATTACCATACTGGTTGTAGGACCAGAGCAATACTTTAAAAAACAGAGGTTCATTCATGTGCCTTTCTCTACTTAAGCCTCTCCAGTGGCTTCCTTTCACATTCAAAATGAAATCCAAAATCTATACCATGGCCTTTTAGGCCTTACAAGATCTTCCTCTGGTTCCTCCTAGGCCTCTCTCCCACTACCACCCCCTTGCTCAATCCACTCCATCATATTGGCTTTCTTGCTGCTCTGTGACCATGCGAGGCACTGTGCAGCTTCAGAGCCTTTGCATCTACTGTTCCTTGGGATTGCAGAGCTCTTCCTCATTAGCTGAGTGGCTTGGTCCTTTACGTCATGCATGACTCTGCCCAATACCACTTGATCACAGAGGATTTCTGTGGCCACTCCACTAGAATTAACCCCTGCCCCAATCACTTTCTGTCCCCTTGCCCTGCATTAGTTTTCTTCTGGGACACAGATCATAGTCACCACCAATGACTGCCTCGCTAGCTCTAAAGAGCTAGGTGGGACCTCCTCTATTTTTCCATTATTGGTTTCCCTGTTACCTGGAACAGTATCTGGCACTTAGTAGAGAATTAATAAATATTTTTGAATGAATGAATGTCCTCAACTATAACATAAACATAGCAACAAGTTTCATGGAGTTATTTCTTATAACACTCTCCATATAGGCCAGGAGCATTTAAGAGCAAGGGCAGTTGGGTCCACTTGGTACTGCCCAAGTATGTGGCTTCAGTTAAGCTGCTTAATCCTGGCACAGGTTTTAGTGTATTAAGAGAAAGGATGAATGACATAATCTTTAGGCAATTTCTCCCAAATACAGTTTTTCTTGGTTGCACTTTTGAAAGGTGGTGAGAAGTGGTTGATTCAATGCTGCCAGTCCAGAGTAGAAAGGTTAGCAGAGCTGGAGGAGGGTGTATGAAAACTGTAATTGTGAAATGGAGACTCTGAACAAGAACATGCACTAGGACCAAGCATAGCCCAATTCTCCTACACGCCAGGAGAAAAAACTTACATAATATTGGTAAAAAGCTGCTTTATAGATGAGGGTGTCCATTTTACTCAAGGTGCTATCAGTTTGTGTGTGTGTGTGTGTGTGTGTGTGTGTATGTATGTATGTATGTATGTATGTAAAGAGACTGCACACAGCCTTTCCTTTTGGATAAACCCAGCTTATACCATGAAGCTTTGGGCCACTAGGTCTCTCCTGTTGCCTTCTTAGTCTTCCCAGATCTGCTGATACCCTTAGGAATTCTGGGTGGAAATGATTGCCCTTAACATACACCAGATGCCTAGGTATAAGGTTTTAGAAAATGAGCCTACTAAACTTTGCTTTTCTTGTGGCATAGGCCATATCCATGGTTGTGTAGATAGAACCAAAATTATATCAGGGAGAACCCATTTAGCAAAGTTCTGAGTATTCCTATCATATTAGACATGCTGCTTCTTCCAGACAAAGTCAAGTCCTATGACTTGAACACCTGGAAAAAAAATCCTAGTATGTATTTTACGGCTTTTTGTGTTGAGAGCTGTTTGAGTAGCTTGATTTAATTTTCTCTTATAATGAGTAACCCAAAAGTAAAAGCTCTCTGAACCCAAACTACATGTAATTTACGGCTTTTTGTGATGAGAGCTGTTTGAGTAGCTTGATTTAATTTTCTCTTATAATGAGTAACCCAAAAGTAAAAGCTCTCTGAACCCAAACTACATGCTAGAACTCTAATCTCTCTGTTCAATAACAGTAATCATGTAAAAAATATTATTGATACTGACTCAATTGGGTTCAAATTCTGCACCAAAAATTTCCCATTTTCTTTATATTGGTATAAGAAATTTATAAACATTTCTAGGTAAAATAGAAGCCATCTGCACTAATAAAAGAGAAACATGGTAATTGGCATACGACCGCTACCCTTCCCATTGGCTAATCAGTGAGATATGCAAATTAACTGACGGCCAAGATGGCGACCAGCAGCCAGGCAGCTTAAACTGAACATGAGGCTTGCTTGCTTCAGTGACGGCGGACTCCAACGTTCCCCGCCTGCTGCTGCAGGCCTCTGAGCGGGCAGTTATACATTGTTTCGATTACCTACTGTCAGTAGCGGAAGACTAAGAGCCGGAGCCTCAGAACTAAAGCTGGCCCAGAATTTAAAAACAAGAAAGAAAAAAAGGAGCGGTTGGGAGCTTCCGTCCCCCGCCAGCCTGAAAACAGCCCTCAGCCCCTCACCCAGACTGGCCATGCACCCCAGTAGGGACCCCCATCCTGAATGGTGTGTGACCAACTGCAAACAGCCATCATCCCCTCACCCGGGCTGGCAAGGCCCTCCAGTGGGGACCCCCACCCTGATCCAGGACCCCCTTCAGGGCAAACCAGCCAGCCCCACCCATGCACCAGGCCTCTATTCTATATAGTAAAAGGGTAATATGCCTCCCAGCACCGGGATCAGCGGAGCCGAGAGGCCTCCCGGCTCCGGGATCAGCGTGACAGGGGGCAGTGCCCAAACCCCCTGATCAGCCCTGCTCTGTGCCTGATACGGGAGAGCTCCCCCAACCTCTGATCACCCTGCGGCTCTGTGTGTGACAGGAGGCAGCGCCCCAACCCCCTGATCGGCCGTGCTCTGTGTGTGACAGGGGACAGTGCCCCAACTCTCCTATCAGCCCTACTCTCTGAGTGACAGGGGGAGCTCCTCAAACCCCTGATTGGCCCTGCTCTGTGCGTGACAGGGGGTGGCACCACAACCTCCCCATTGACCCTGCCTTGAGTGTGACAGGGGGCGGTGCCTCAACCCCCCAATCGGCCCTGCTCTGAGCGCGACCAGGGGCTGCACCTAGGGATTGGGCCTGCCCTCTGCCACCCGGGAGCAGGTCTAAGCCAGCAGGGCGGTATCTCCCGAGGGGTCCCAGACTGCAAGAGGGCACAGGCCAGGCTGAGGGACCCCCCATCCCCCCGAGTGCACAAATTTTTGTGCACTGGGCCTCTAGTCCTATCTAATAAAGAGGGAATATGCTAATTGACTCCCATGCTATTGCAAAGATGGTAGTGCCCACAGCCAATAAGGAGAGAATATGCTAATTGACTGCCCCACCCTCAAAGATGAAGGAGTCCACAGCCACAAGATGGCAGCGCCCAGTCCCCTCAGCCCCCCAGGGCTGGCCCAAGGTAGAGGCAAGCCTCAAAAGGTGGCTGCCCAGCTGTCCAGTGCTGCCCGAGGCTCAGGTAACCAGGGCCGGCCGAGGCTTGTGCTGCTGGCAGTGGCAGCAGCAGAGGTGTGATGGGGCGTCACCTTCCCCTGATCGCTGGGTCACCTCCTGCCCCTGAGGGCTCCCGGCCTATGAGAGGGGGCAGGCTGGGCTGAGGGACCCACCCTTCATTGCACGAATTTTCATGCACTGGGGTTCTAGTAATGATAATATTAGACTTTTAATTTCTTGTCTGAACTCCTTATCATTTTTTCTCTTTATAAATACTTCTATAACTTCTTTCTTTTTGTCTCTAAAATTAGTGATGTGAGTTAATTATCATCTCATTTTAATATAATCATCTTTCGCAATTCACTATTTAATAAATATAAAGAATGTGAGATGTTACTACCAGAGGACTGTAAAGGTATCTTTTTTAAATGATTGATATTTTTAGTATATTATTTTTACCAAATTCTGTGTCCTGTACCCAGAACAAAGAGATACATTTTAAAGGAATCAGCCAAGGAGAGTGATATTCCCAATGTAAACTCTACAGCCAGAGTGTGTTATTTTTTGTTACATCACACCTGCCACATACTAGGGAAGTATTTGACTGCTTAACATTTTCATGATTCATTTTTTCTGTCCTCAAATTTTGGGTTACAAAATATATAGTAACCAGATTTTTCTTAAACCAACAACTTTCCATTTCTTGGTACTATTCTCCCATCTGTAAAATCTAGTCCCTCCTCGAACTCACGGCCTGTGCTCCGGAGACTTGGCTGTTGGATTTGGATGGCACAGATACAGACCCTGGTGGGACCAGAAAGAAGGGAAAACACAAATAGCTTTATTTTACCTAAAACTAATGGTTCTAGTAAAAAGTTTTAAAGCTGCAACTTCACCTAAGTTAGAGTTTGATAATTATGTATGGATTTTGGACAATTCTCCCATTGGTATTTTGAAAGGCAGAGAATTTCCTAACTATGCAGTAAGAGGTAAAGAAGAACAGCTTAACTGTGGTGCCATTAGGCCTACTCATCTCTTACCCCACTCTGCAAATTCCCCATAAAAACAGAACAATTTAAAATGATAGCTACAAAGGCCCCAGGTACTGACTTTCAAAATAAACCTAAACCAGGAAATATCATCATATTTCCGATTTCCACCAAAATAGACAAATAAACTCCACCAGTTAGTTTACTGATTTCCTTAGCATATCTAAATGCCACTGGGAGTGTTCTTGATTCCAGAATTTCTGTGACTTGTGTGTGACCAAGTAATACTCTTTGCCTGCTCAGTATCTACAGATGCTGTCCAGGGCTCCAACAAAATCAGTGAATGCATTGCTTTTCAGTTTCTGTCAACTTCCCAAGGAACAAATGCATTTCTGTGATGACTGTATCTCCCATTTTATCAAGGTTTTCATTTGGCTACCAAGACAACGCTTTTGAGAGACTTTGTGTGAAAAAGGCCCTTTTCTGGGTGAACTGATTCACAAAGCTTAAAGATTAAATCCACTCCCACGATAACTGCGATATTGGTTATCTAATGAGACAATTTTTTACTAGCCTTTCCCCAACTGCATTACCAAGAAAAAAATGCCAAGAATATAAAAAAATACAGATTTGGGTAAAAATTTGAATTTTTATAATTTTAATTTGTCCACTGCTTGGCTTCTTATTATTTTCAGATGCTGACTCTATGCTCATCTGCATAGTGGGATTAAATGATTGTTTATATTTATAGGGCCCTTTTTAGCAATTAGAATAAGAATAATAAAAATACTCGTACTCCATTCTCCAACCATCTGGATTCCACTTGAAACCCCACACCTGGTGGTACTTACTTTTATCCTCATCATACGACCCTCCAGAGCTATTGCTGTACCTTGACTCCAGGCGAGTATGGGCTCTGATGACGTTATTAAACCTTCAAATACAAGAACAGCCATCATTAAATACTGCTGTGTGTGTATGTGCTATTTTCATAAACACATACTATTATTTAGTAATTGAGTTTTTGGCAGCTAGTTCCAATGATGCTTTTCCTAAAGAAATACTACAAAAATTGTATCACAAACATTTATTTTTCCCTGGAGAGGTCTAGTGGTTGCTTTTGCTCATAAGCATAGTTTAAACCTAGAACAGATAAACATTTTAAGGCTATACTGAACTGGAGAATTATAACATTTGTTTGGAAATGAAATTGAGTGATACTGAATAATATACATCCCTTATTCACATGGTAGCCTGGCAGATGGTAGGTGGTCAGTAACTAACTGATGCATGATTAAACATTGAAAATTGACAAGACATAAAAAAATGGTTCATAATATATCTTGGACTTTACTGGCTTTAAACGTTCTCTTAAAATGATAAGAGGGTTTTAAAAAAATATGGATTTTAATTGTTTTGAGAGAGAGAGAGAGAGAGAGAGAGAGAGAGAGACATCAATGTATCAATGTGAGAGAGAAACATCAACTGGCTACCTCCTGCACACCCCTTACCAGGGATCAAGCCTATAACCCAGGCACATGCCCTGACCAGGAATCACACTGGCAATCTTCTTTTAGTGCATGGGTGAATACTCAACCAACTGAGCTACACCAGCCAGGGTGATTGGAGGGTTTTTAGAAAAAGGTAACTAGTTGGGCTGTAAAATAACCAGAGAGGCTCTTTCTGTCTGGTCTCTCTGTGGATTAAGAAGTAACGCCCTCCCACCCCACTGTCGCCAAAATGGTAGAAATATAGTAACTTCACATACATTATTCATTTACTCTCACTTACTCATCTTTGACATAAGCACCGTTTACTTTATGAATGAGGAAACAGGCCAAGTGAAACAGCTTGCCCAGTGTCATGCAGAAGACAATGGCAGCGCAGAAATGCTTTTGGTTCCAATGAGAGAAGGCAAGACACGGGATTTTAGGACCAAACTTTCACTAGCTCTATGACCTTGGCCAAGTTCTTTACCTTTATGGGGTCCCTGTTTCTACACCTGCCAAAAAGTGATACTAATAATACTTCACCATTTATTTTGTTGGGGTTGTAGAAATCAAAAGAATGATATGAGAAAGTTTCCAACACTGTGAGGTACCATCAAAATCTAAGGTACTAATTATTATCCTATATGATAAAGAGGTAATATGCAAATGGTTGTTACACTATGATGCGTAATGACCAACAGCAGGAGGGCAGGGCAGTGAGCGACAAGCAGTGGGGAGCTCAAGAGGGTGGGGCAGCGAGCTACATGCTGCGGAGAGCTACGAGCGGCGGTGGGCCAGGCGGCCAGCTGAGGCAAATGGCAGCGAGCTACTCATGCACGAATTCGTGCGCAGGGCTACTAGTATTTAATAATAATATAATAATTATTTCTAGATTTCTAGAACACTTTTTCCTCTTCAGGGCACCAAAGACTTTTAAACCAATAGCATTTGAATATCATCTGGAGACCTATAAGGCAGGGCAAAGGTATGGGTGTGGGGAAATGGCTTGTCTATATTTATTTTATACAAAGTGATACAGAACAGGTGTGATCTACTTAATATGTATGCAGCCAAAACAAACAACTAAGGTAATCAATAAATATCTGGAAAACTCAAGCCAAAGTAGGATGTGCCCCTACATTACTGACTGTATATTTTGCACTAATTGACAGCAGGTCAACACCCTGTTTCATTTTAGCTGTCCTCACCAGTGCATGGAGCAAGAGTGATGTTTCAGGAAAAAGTGCTGGATGTGCCATTATGAGCCTACCCTGTCCCAGGTGTACATTTGTGACTAAATAAGTAAATGCAAGATTTATAGTGACTGCAAAGACTATAATGATTTTTGTTTTATTCACTTCTTAGATACTTGTAGCAGCTTTTTTTTTTCTCCTGACACATCCATCTTTTCCCCAGTCACTCTATATTTCGAACATTCTTTACTGTCCTAACTTTTGGGCTATTACTTTGTGAATCCATAAAACAGAAACTCAAGGACATCTGCTTAGTTTCATACAAATCAGGCCACACAATTGACACCTAGGGAATTGAAAAAGTGACAACCTATTAACTTCTGAAATTCTTTAATAATATTTATTCTGACAAAGGCAAAGTCATAAACAGCATATGAAGAGCCAAGGGATCATTCAGCAATAGGGCAGTGATCTAGCAGCACACATGCTGAGGCATTTAATAGGTCAGAGGACTCCAGGGCAGTCAGCCTCATGGCAGATACTCTCCCACTTGTAGACCCTGCCCTGTGTCATGCCCAGGACAGAATCAGAGGACAGACATGAGGCCTGCAGGGGCATTCTGGGCTGAGGTATTTTAATTATTTAATCCATTGCAGTCCCTGCAATAGGAATTTGTATCTCATCCTTGTTACTCACTTCTTCAATGAAAGTGCTCCCCATTCCTTTTCACTAAAAACTGCTCAGCTCTAAAGTGTTTTCAACACCATGGAATCATACTAATTTTTTAATTTGAGTCCTGTTGATCTCTTTTGGTTGTGTCTCTGCTCTTCACAATCAACTAGGGAACAATGATCCAGATTTTATTTACTTCTGAGTAGGTCCTGGGCAACTAAAGGCAGAGATGTGGGCAAAATAAATATTATCGAACAGCCTATGGGAAGGAGATTAAGACTTATTTGAGCAGAGGGAGATAGTGTTCTTGGTAAACCAAGACCTGACAAAGTAAAGGTGAAATAAGAAAGATGATGTTTCATAGAATTCACTTCAAGACCACTACTCCGTCTCCAAGAAATTATTCAGTACTCAGATTTGAAAATTTCACATGAAAATTCCCTCTAATTCCAGATGGTCTTTGCAGGTAGCAGGACAGCTCATGGTTTTTGTTCGGCCCTAAGAGAAGTGGAGTTCAGCTCGGGAAGAAATTGTTATCTACAGGGATATACAGAGCAGTGTTAGCAAGTCAGCCATAGTTTCTAAGAATAAAAGATTTGTATGTGTGTGAAATTTATAAAGCCTACAAATTTTTATTGATGCCTCTGTATATGCTACAGTTAAACTAGATATCAAGCCAATTTGTGAACCAACCTCTCATCAGACTCTTTCAAGATCTTGCCCTCCTCAGCGTCTGGGAAACTGTCCTGGCCGGCAACCACTGTGTTGCTGCTGGAGGTGGTTCCTGTGGATTAGAAGACACTTAGAAAAAAAAAAACACATGTGGAGGGGGTCAAAGTCAAGTCTCAAAATTCCTGTGAAATTTCATGTTTGAAGGATACCTTCTATTTTCTGCACAATCACAGACATTCTAAACAAACTCTAAGCCCACTCCACTGAAATAGAAGAATCCCAGACATCTGTAATAGTCAAACCTAATTCCTGGACTCTCCTATAAACCAAAGTGACAACATTCCTGAAAACTTTTCTTAGGTAATGAGCTTATTTGTAATGGCCGTCCCTGCTGTTAGCTGCTTTACCACTTCTGGGTCTAGGAGTTATTAGTTATTGAGCTAATGTTAGTGAAACAACTCAGGAAACTGTCTGACATCTAGGCTACTGCTTGCCTGTAGGAATGCTGCTTTGGCAGCTATATGTGGGGGAAACAGAGGGCATGAGAGACCAGGTCAGGAGAGAGATTTGAAAGCAGTTGTAATATTAGATAAACCAAAACAAAGCTGGCTTCAATGAATTTGAGGAGGACTGCATACATTTCATAAAATGATGCAGAAAAGACAATTTATGGAAAGTGGTAATATTTTTAGAGGCAGTTTAGTCATTCTGAGAGAATATTCACCAAGGGAATCCCATAACCACAAGATGGAAGGTAAAGACTGAGATTCCTAAGCGATGCTGTGTCTGGCCTGGGATCAGCCTAAAGCAGTGATGGCGAACCTATGACACGCGTGTCAGAGGTGACACGCGAACTCATTTTTTTGGTTGATTTTTCTTTGTTAAATGGCATTTAAATATATAAAATAAATATCAAAAATAGAAGTCTTTGTTTTACTATGGTTGCAAATATAAAAAAATTTCTATATGTGACACGGCACCAGAGTTAAGTTAGGGTTTTTCAAAATGCTGACACGCCGAGCTCAAAAGTTTCGCCATCACTGGCCTAACGTATAAAACTCTGGGCATGTGAATACTGGGCCACCAATTGTCAGTTATGCTTACAAAATCATTTCATTGATCTCAGCTATTCTTAAGCTATCTTTCTTTTTTAAAGTTATTTTTCAATTACTTTGGACATACAGTATTATATGTTTCAGGTGTACAACATAGTAATTAGACATTTGTATACCTTATGAAGTGATCACCTCAGTAAGTTTACTACCCAGCTGACACCATACAAAGTATTTACAATATTATTGACTATATTCCCTATGCTTTACTTTAAATCCCTGTGACCATTTTTTTAAATTTTTTATTACAAAGGGTATTACATATGTGTCCATTTCCCCCCCCCCCCAGACAGTCCCCTAGCCTCCACTATCCCCCAGTGTCTTATGTCCATTGGTTATGCTTATATGCATGCATAAAAGTCCTTTGGTTGATCTCTTACCCCCCACCCCCACC
>NW_006297827.1:222523-251650 GCF_000327345.1 Myotis davidii
GGTGAATTGTGCTGCTTGCTATGAACATAGGGGTGCATATATCCTTTCTGATTGGTGTTTCTGGGTTCTTGGGATATATTCCTAGAAGTGGGATCACAGGGTCAAATGGGAGTTCCATTTGTAGTTTTTTCAGGAAACTCCATACTGTCTTCCATAGTGGCTGCACCAGTCTGCATTCCCACCAGCAGTGCACAAGTGTTCCTTTTTCTCCACATCCTCTCCAGCACTTGTCGTTTGTTGATTTGTTGATGATAGCCACCTGTGACCATTTTGTAACTACCAATCTGTTCTTCTTAATCCCTTCACCTTTGTCACCTAGCCCCCCTCCCCTCTGGCAACCATGAGTATGCTCTTTGTTTTGTTTATTTGTCTATTTTGTTTTTAGATTTCACACAAAAGTGAGATTATATGGTATTTGTCTTTGACTGACTTGGTTCAGTCAACATAATGCCCACTAGGTCCATCCACACCGTCACAATTTAAACCACCTCTTAAATGAAAATACATGCCAGAATAAGAAGTAGCAACACACTCATATCCTTTCAGTGCTCCACCCAGAGGAACATCAGAGACCCAGGACAGGCTGGCCACCGGCCCTACCAGAGGCTGCTGCGGAGACCTTGCTGCTGGCAGCAAAGTGGTAGAACGGTGGGTTGTCACAGTGCTGGACGATGGGGTTCACGGGCTCCGTCTGCTGCAGCTCGAAGAGCAGCTCTTCCATGGTTTGAATGGTGTTATTACGGCACAAGTATATCACCACCTTTTTAATCTAAGAAGAAAAACAGAACACAGGGACGTTTCAACAATAATGCCAGTGGGTTGGCAGCAAAGAATGAAGTTATCCCCAGGAGCTATCAGCCTGGTAGCTGCTCAGAGATAATCCTAGTGTCTGGATTAAAACTCACCTTCTCTATAGCCCATCTGATGGGAGTGTGTGTCAAAGGCCTTGCCCTTCCTTATGGCTGAGTTTACAAAAGTTACTTTTGGGGCTCCTGAAATCTACCTAAAAGCAAAAAACATGCCATCTAAAGTCTTATCTTGAGAAAGGATTTTATTTATACAAACCATGGGAAAAAACTGAGAGCTATTTTTGTTTAAAAAGAAATCCGGTCCCCTGCTATTCTCTTCTCCCCTAGAAACAAATGAATTTTAGCTGTTTGGATGATTTTACATTTAAAAAAAAATAACTCTGATAACTCTGAAATAAAGCTCTGTGCTACTGGAGCCTTCAGAGTTAAACGTGAGGTGTGGAAGCTGCAATGAGGCTGATGGAGCTTAAAACAGCAGGTGGGCCCAGGATCTCTCAGGAAACAGCCATACACAAATGCCAAGTGAGTTAGGGCTTAAAAATGCTGTTGTTGATGATGATCATGTCACTTTTGATTACAAACACCATATACTGGGCATCTCAGAAAGATTTCTCTCTGCTTAGATTTATCTTCTACCAACTGAATTTGAAGAGAAAAATCTGGGTATTCTGCATTTTTATTCTGTTTTAAGAGCATCAAAATGTAAACATGAAATATTTTTATTAGAAATAATATGCTTTACTTAGTTTCTCTTACATAATGGGTCTAATGTTTATAGAAGTCAGCCTCAGTAACTGATAAGAGAACATTCACCTCTTAAATCATAGGCTTCTGTGTCCAGAGGCTTGGCAAGGGGATGACAGAGGCATCACTAGGACATTGCAGCCTGTTGTCAGGGGGCAGAAGGGACCTTTTATGTAGCATCTAGACAAGATCATGGGAGATGAGCATGACTGACCATATTAGACATCGCTATTTAACTTGGAGCAAAGGGCACATTCTGACTTGCTCTTGCAGATGGAGCCACCAACAAGATAACGCCTGCTGAGAGCCCAGGGAAACTTACATAGGGCAAGAGAAGTGTGTCACTGCTAACCCCACACAGGCTGATCAGAAACTGCAGGGTGACCCTCAAGTTGTTACTCCACTTCTCATTGTTGACTAGAGCATTCCAAACATTTTCCATTTCCGGTCCAGGAACTTCATCCCCATACTGCAACAAACAAAAGAAACACTGACCCAGGAGACATGGGGAAAACACAGGAGTGCAGAATGTTTGATTATAAGTTCTTTTAAGGGTCATGGCTATCTCGAAGCCATAGAAGGGGACACATGGCCAGCCATCCGAAAGATGCCACTTTCAGCAATTTATAATGCACAAATTAGTAATGCACAATGCTTACTCATGTGATTAAAAATGTTAGACTTCCTATTTTATAATTTTTAAAACTGTGGTAAAATACATATAACATAAAGTTTACCATCTTAAACATTTAAAAAATATATATTTTTATTTATTTCAGAGAGGGAGCGAGAGGGAGAGCGAGATAGAAATATCAATGATGAGAAAGAATCACTGATCAGCTGCCTCCTGTACGGCCCCCACTGGGGATCAGGCCCACAACTCGGGCGTGTGCCCTTGACTGAAATCGATCCTGGGACCCTTCAGTCCACAGGCCGACACTCTATCCACTGGGCAAAGCTGGCTGGGGCTTAACCATTTTTCAGTGTACAGTTGGAAGTTTAAGTACAGTCACAGTGTGGTGCAGCCATCACCGTCACCCTGTTCACGTGATTTTTAATGACAATTGCCACTCTCCCTGGGTTTGCAGCCTAGGGTTTGATGAGCTCAGATTTTCTGGGATGATGGAGCCATGTTATGGGGGCACGATACCTTCGCCGTCATGTACATGAGGTTATTCAGGACTAGAGACGTAGCTTCTGGGGAGCCCCAGCCATTCCCTTTCAGCCCATGAGAAGTGGTCACTTCTCCTTCCTGGTTCTTGCTGTCATCCTCTGGATTACTGGGGCTCGACCCTGGGAGGAGGAGTTTGCTGTCCACCAGCTCGATGTTGTGCAGCCAGGGCAGCAGGTAGGTGAGCATAATCTGACGCCCATTTGGGTGCGTTGTGGGGAACCTCTGGCTTACCTCTAAAGAGAAGGGTGGTGATGGAGAGCCATGTGTTATGGCATTAAAATAAAGTAAAATATTAACACTACTGACAGCACAGGGCACTTGCATACACAGCAGCTCCCCAAGGCCATAAAATCTTAAAACTGATGCTTGCCCTCTAGCCTTTCCCTTCAAATCTGGTGCCCTGTGGGGGAAAGTGAGAAAGCACAGTGGGAAGAGCATGGCTTGGTGAGAGTGGAGTGAGGGGGGGGCCCCCTGAGTTCAATCCATTGCTGATAGAAGAGGTACATTAGAGTGGACAGAACAAGGGACTTGAGACCAAAAGAACATGTGATTAGATCCAGTGCCTCCACACACTAGCTGCACGACACTCTGGGTTAGTTACTTAACTTCTCTGTTCCTCAGTTTCCTCATCTGTCAAATGAGGCCACTGGGTTCCACATTGGGCTATTGTGAGGGTTAAAGATAGAATCATAATGTATGTTATATGCTCGGCTTGGTGCTTGTTATTTTGTAGGCTCAAATAAACAGTGGCTAGGACTATTCGAACAGTGGCTGTCTTTCCAGTGTACCGATAGCATACCAATAGAGCATCTTCTATGCCAGTGATGGTGAACCTTTTGAGCTCGGTGTGTCAGTGTTTTGAAAAAACCTAACTTAACTCTGGTGCTGTGTCACATATAGAAATTTTTTTATATTTGCAACCATAGTAAAACAAAGACTTATATTGTTGATATTTATTTTACATATTTAAATGCCATTTAACAAAGAAAAATCAACCAAAAAAATGAGTTCGCGTGTCACCTCTGACATGAGTGTCATAGGTTCGCCATCACTGTTCTATGCACTACTAGCTGTTAAAAAGTGGAATGGAAGTCTCCGGGAAAAACCCATCCATTGTGCAAACTCCTGTCCATGAAGCCCACTTGAAAACTGCCAACTATGTGGAAGCTCCATGCTCAATGTTCTGTTTCATGACATAAATGAATCAAAGGGTGAAACTATGCATGCAGCCCAGTCATTTCACTACAACTTTCTCTGATAGCATGTTGCATGCATTCACAGCCAGAGGCATTTTAATTTCATAACATGAATGAGCTTTCTATAGAAATAAAAGCACAGCTTTATGTATGTGCTGCAAGATCTAAGATAACCTCTGATTTCTACCTTCTCCCACTCAGTGAATAAACTTGCTAAAATAAAACCTCACTCATCCTCTGACTAGCCCCACCCTCCCTCTTTCCTTCTTTCGCAGCCACAGAGCTGAGATCTGGCTCCTGCTGCTATATCTCCAAGGAAACTACTGACAGTTACCAATGAATTGAGAAATCCAGAGGGTAATTTTAGATCTTATCTTTTGGGATCTCTATTCCATTCAAGGCTGTGGACTGTTCACTCCCTCCTCATAAATCTTCTTTCTTCAGGTTTCCATTAAAATCACCTAGACAGTGGGCCTAGGTGTTCTCTCTCAATGCGCCTCCATGCCCTCCCTCCCCCTTCCTTCCTTGACCCAGTGCTTGGAAATTGGGTGTCTAGGTTCTTTCTCTCACTCTGGGCTCTGTACAAACACAATCTCATCTGCTCCCTTGGTTCTAAATCCTTCTGTTCCTCCATGAGGTGCTAGTGCTGGCCTCCCCTTGATGCTGGTCTGTCTATACAGAGACCTTCACTCAGTATCCCAAGCTGAGCTCATGTTCCCCACTTCACCCTAAACCTTTTCTTCTCCCTGAATGGCTCTCAAGATGGGGTCATCAACACTGGCCCCCAGATTCACACAGGCACTCTCTTTTGTGTGCTCCACCCAGGACTCATCACCCTGGTCTCTCCTCTCCACTCGCTCGGGGCTGTCTTAGTTCCAGCCTTCATAACTTCCTCCTTGGATGACTGTCATCATTTCTCAGCTGGTCTCCTCTCTCTAGACTGCATGTCCTCTAGTGCTCCCTCCACACTATAGCCCATCTTTCTAAAATGCATTCTTGTTTGAAACTCATCAGTGGCTTTCAAAACCCAAGCACCTTGTCAGGATGCCTTCCCTGTTGTTCACAGGGCTCCGAGGGATTTCAAGAAAGACATGGAGATCATTGCCCTACACACTCCTTAGGGAGCAATACAAGGACTTCCAGGATTTGACTCCTGCTTCTATCTGTCCATGACCTTCCCCTGTCCCTGTATATATTATGTTAGCCAATTGACCACTATATAGTCTCTCAAATACAACCTGCTATTTGACACCTCTGAGCCCAAGCATACAACATTTCCTTGGTCTGTAATGCCTACCTGCTTACCCACATAATGTCAACTATTTGTCTGCTTTGCAAATTTCTACTTCTTTTGAACTGCAGCTCAGACATCACATTCTCTGAGAAGTCTTTCTGATATCCCTGGCCCAATAATTGATCACACCTTCATCTTCCAGCAGAATGTGCTTTATTTATTGCAGTTTCTACACTGTATCACAGCCATACAATTGTAAGCCTTACTTTATTACTAGATTATGATGAACCTTTGATGGGAGAGACTGTTTTATTTACCACTGTATTCTGAGGACCCATGGACAGTGCCTAACATTGAGGTGGCCCTCAACTCTTGGTTGAAGTAAATAAAAATAAAATTTACTTTTTGAAGGAGAGAATTAATTTATTGAAAAGGATTTTCTTGGGTGAAGAGATTAACCAAATAGCATATATGCATAGCCTTTGGATACAGACAATAGTGTGGTGATGGACAGAAGGAGGGGGTGGAGGTTGGCTAGAGGTAGGCAAAGGAGGGGAAAATGGGGACATTTGCAATAGTGTCAATAATAAAAAAGGCTTTTCTTGAGTCCTCCCCGCACTGTTTCAGGCACCATGTGAGGATGTGGCTCATTGTCTCAGGTAGATGGAGAGGTTTTACAAAGTAGTAGATTTTAAATAGATCTTAAGGACGATTATGAATTAGGGAGAGGGCCACTTCCAGTAGAGGAAGCAGCATGAACAGAAGCAAGGATTACCTGAGAATGAAATAAAGGTTTGCTGGGTAAAAGGCAGAAAGCAAGTTTGGAACAGGAGGTGTCTTCTAGGTGAAAGTGTTCCAATTTTCTAGCACTGGCTTTGGGGAAAGGTGTCTCGATTTAATTCTGACTTGGCTGCTTCCTCATTATATGGTTTTGAGCAAATTACTGAACATCTCTAAGCCTTAGCTTCTCATCTGTAAAATAGAAATGATGATTGCAATGGTAGTGGTGATGGTGACAATCCCATGCCAGGACTGGGCTAATAGCTTGACTATTATTAGCTCATTTTAATCCTCACATCCTATGAGGTAGTTTTTGTTGCAGACAAATATATAGAGTTTAGAGGCTCTGTGACTTGCCTGTGGTCCGGCAGCGAGTGCATGGCCGGGCCAGTGATCAACCCAGGCTGCCTGACTCCAGAGCTTCACTTCTAACCTCTGCTCATGGGGTCTAAGATTAAATTATAAGTGAAATGTATATAAAGTGCCTAGAACAGAGCCTGGCACATTAATCACTCAATAGCTAGAAGCTGTTATTAGCAATTTTTAGGACGACTGGGCAGACATTTGAGTTAGGAAGTGCTGTATATATTTGGTTTTGCTTTGCAGGTGGATGGCAGTCAGGGTGTGTTACGGGGGGAGGGGGGGAAGCAGGGGCAGGACTCATGAGGATTTGGACTAAGGCAGTGGAGATGTAGACAAAGGAGATGAATTCAAGATACCAAAGTCAACCTCCCCTCTAGGTACTATGTGTGCTGAGGCAAAACTTAATTGACCAATACAATTTTTTAAAATAAATTTATACAAAAATTATTTACAAAGATTATTTGCAAAGATGTGCCAAATACAAAACTCACAACAATTCATATATGTAGCAACATACAAGCTACAAATCACCTTTATCACCACCACCCGCAAACAATTTGCAGCAATTATATGTGTTACAAGTTACACCACCTATATTTCATTTCTTTGGAAAATTTTACATAGATAATCTTGCTTGTAAGAACATGATTAATCTAAGTATCTTTGCATTTGTCCCATATTTATTTATACCTACACTGTTTTAGATAAACAGATACGTTTACATTTAAAGACATTCTAAAATTTACTTTTGTATGTAACTGGACTTAATCCATAATAATTTTGATCTATAAATTTAGCACAAATAAGTATGACTCTAAATTGGCATTAAAATTTAAAAAGCAAGGTTAATTAGAGCAGAAATGATCATACATGTCATCACTGACGATTGTCTGGTACCTGAGAAGAGCGGGAGAGTGAGCTCGGGATACATCCTGGCCAGTTCACATGACAAGAGGGCTAGGGACATGCTGTAGAGGGGTGGCAATGGGCTGTGGGTTCCATAGAGAATACTGCCAGGTCTTTGTTCAGCTACTTTCTTTGAGTAAACAAAAAGCTTTGCTTCAAGGATCTATAAAGAGGTAGGAAAGTAAGAAACAATACAGAAAAATATTGGCTACATCAGGAGCATTTCTATTTAATAAAGGTTCAAAGTAAACTAATGAATATGATAGTATTCAATACAGTAGTACTTAATATAGTTGTATTCAGTGGAGAGCATCAGTTAATTCCTATTTACAGTGATATGCACATATGATATAAAAAAATGCATATCAAGAAACAGCAACCCAGGGATCAACCCCCATTTCTATTTTCTGTGCCCAAGGGTGGATGCTTCTGACACTAAATGGTACATGCCTGCATGAGCTGCATGGAGATTTCATAGGTCTCTCTGTTGGTGTCAGAGGCCTTAAATAGAACAAGGTTTAACAATGTCACTATGTCGAAGGGATAGTTCCTAAAAAAAAAAGACCAAAAAGCACAGTTTATAAGACTGCCTGACTAGTAATCTTAATAAACCAATTACCTCTCAAATCCTAGAAGGCACACTTATTAATGACATCCCATGCTCATTTGGCAATTGTTTTGCCTCCTTCTTTTTAAAAAAATCCTTTATCCTTTAAAGTATTATATGAGTCTCCTTTTTTCCCCCATTGACCTCGCCCCCACTACATCCTCCCCCAAGCACAAGCCCTCACCCCGCTACTGTCTGTGTCCATTGGTTTTGCTCAAATGCGTGCATACAAGTCCTTTGGTTCATCTCTTACCCACTCACCCCCCGCCTTCCCTCGTAGGTTGGACGGTCTGTTTGATGCTTCTATGTCTCTGGTTCTATGTTTGTTCATCAGTTTATACTGTTCATTATATTCCACAAATGAGTGAGATCATGTGATATTTATCTTTCTCTGACTGGCTTATTTCGCTTAGCATCATGCTCTCTAGTTCTATACAAGCTACTGCAAATGTAAGACTTCCTTCTTTTTTTACAGCAGAGTAGAATTCAATTGTGTAGATGTATTGCCTCCTTCTTTTGCTCTTCATTAGTAGATAGAGGGAAATAACTCTATTTTTTGCTTAAAATTGAACATTGTCACACCAGGAGAAACAAACATTAAAAAATATATCTAATACATACGTTTTAATGAAAAACAAATACAAATAGAAAGGACAGCATTTAGATGACATGTTTAAATTTCTCAATAGCTCACTGATTTAATATTTTCATTCAATCTCTCTACATTTATTAAGCAAGAAACATATACCATGAACAATTGCAAAGTACTTATGATACTACTAGAGGCCCAGTGCACGGATTCATGCACCAGTGGGGTCCCTTGGCCTGGCCTGCAGGGATCAGGCTGAAACTGGATCTCCAACATTTCCTGAGGGGTCCCAGATTGTGAGAGGGCACAGGCCAGGCCGAGGGACCCCACCAGTGCATGACTGGGGCCGGGGAGGGGCTGTGGGAGGACTCCAGGGCATGTCTGACCTGTCTGGCCCAGTCCCGATGGGCTGGACCCTTGCAGCAAGCTAACATACCAGTCAGAGAATCTGCCCCCAGGTGGTCAGTGTGCATCATAGAGACTGATCATATGGTCAAGCAAACAGTTGGACATTTGGCATATTAGGCTTTTATTACATAGGATTAGTGAGGCTGGTCACCTAAGGGCAGCTTCCAGTATATTTAGGGAGACAAAACTATACAGTCTAGTTATGATGAGCAGTATTATGGCAGGCTTTGAACTCTCGATGAGGGACACCTAAATCAGAGTTGGGTCAGGAAAGGCTTTTCCCAGGGAGAGACAAATAAACTGAGCCTCAAGCCACAGGAGACATCAGCCAGGCCATGGAAGGGTGGTATGGGAGTGTTCTGGGCAAAGAGAACATTTTAAAAAATTACAAGAATGAAACAGCAAGATACCTTGTGAAAAGGAAAAACTCTCTGAGTAAAAGAAATAAGTAGGAGAATAGAAGGTGATGGATCTGGGGAGGGGAGAGATGTGTAAAGATCCTACAGGATTTGCAGTGGGGGTGGGGATGAGGTTATGTGTTAAGAAATGACATTAGGTTTTGAACACTTACTCTGGCTGCTGAATGGAGAATGGGTTGCAGGGGGTCAATATTGGATGCTGTGACAATCATCCAGATAGGAATTGATAAGGGTTTGAATTAGGGCAGGGACAATTGAAACAGAAGTCAGCAGGATTTAGTAATTGATTGTATGTGTGGTATGAAAGCTAGGGGAAAATAGGGACAGAGACAACAAAGTATGAGGCAATTAGAGGCATAATCAAATAGAACATGGAGATCAAATCCACTATTTCTTGCTATGGTATATTATTTAAAGATGATAACTTTTTACTGTATGCATTTTCTTAGCTATAGTAGATATGAGGTCACAAATGGAAAATTTCTGGTGAGAAAAATATTAGTGAATGGTCTGTACCAGAAGACTTCCAAGAAATCTATGGAATTTTATTACACAGAGAAGAGATTAAAAAAACAATCCCATTTATCACCGCACCAAAAAATTTAAGATACTTAGGAATAAACTTAACTAAACAGGTAAAAGACCTGTACTTGGAAAACTACAGAACATTTAAAAAGAGATAGAAGTAAGACATAAACAGATGGAAGAACATACTGTGTTCATGGATTGGTAGAATCAGCATCATTAAAATGTCCATATTACCCAAAGCAATCTATAGATTCAATGCAATCCCCATTAAAATACCAATGGCATATTGATATTTATTTTAAGGCAACCTTCAGAAAGCAGAAGGTAGCTTGAAGGTAAAAAACATATTGGTTATTCTGTGGGTTCCTTTATTGATTGTATATAATTATACTGTCTCAGAAGTTCTGTTTTGGAACTTTCACTCTTCTAGAAAGGCACAATCCTACTATGAATACGGGCCCATCTTATGGTAGGTAAGCTTAGAGAGAGATTATAGTGAGAGTTGCTTAGACACATAAAAAAAGATTTGTACTTTTTATATTCTATATTACTTAAATTTTAATTGTTTATGGTACTAGTAATACATGAGTATATTTTCCTTTTAAAAGAAACACATGAGGCTGGAGGACCCACTCTGAAGATGCTCCACTTACATGGCTGGCAAGTCAGTGTTGGTTGTAGGCAGGTGCACAGAATAAAATGTGGATGTGCCCCATCTCCTTTTCTCCCCCAGCCATTGCTTCTGACCCTACATTCAACCACTGTCAACATTTTGGTGTGTGTCCTAGCCCTTTTTTAAGTCAATATACAAAGAGGTATATGTACATACCCCACCCTCACTACATAGGATTTTAAACATAAATGTGATTATACTACCTACATGTAGTGCTTGGAATTTAGGGTTTACAGTGAACAATAAGGCCTGCTTTGGACTTATTTAAAAGCTGCAAAGTATTCCAAAGTGTGGACAGACTATAACCACTTTTGTAGGGGATGCAGTGGTGTACCACTTAGAGTCCCCTTTCAGAACCCGGCACTCAATCCTCCAACTGAAGTTTTGGAGGCTGATGTTGCTGGCTGAACCCTCTCTAGTAATTGCCTTCAGCCTGAGAGATGTACTCAGGCCAAGGTCATGCTTGCTCCCCAGCAGCAGCAGCCCCTGAGGGACTGGTTGAAGTTTTCACTTCTCTGCCCAGCTCTACTTCCTCCACTTCCCCATAGATGTTGACCTCATGGGGTTTTACTAATGAATTTCCTGCACTCAGATCCTCTGTTATTCTCATTTTTCACTATTATAATGCCACAAACACCAGATGTGCAAGTATTTCTTTAAAACAGATGCCTACAAGACATCATGCAGGGTCAAAGAGCACATTTATATTTTGGGGAGATACTGCACTATTGCCTTCCAAAATGGCTTTACTAATTTGTACTCCAAAATAATTACTTTTCTAGAACTTTCAGTTTCAAAAGAACAAAAAAGCATGAGGCTGATGTGTCACATAGAGAATTTGGGAAAGCCCCCAGATGATGGTGGTGAAGGGGATGATGAAGGAAAGGTGACGTTTATGTTATGATGTGCTTGCTTTGTGCCAGTTACTGCCTTTACCTAGATTTGTGATTTAATTGTCACAAAATGCTGGTGAGGCTTAGAGAAGCTAAGCACTTGCCCAACGTCATATAGAAGTAGTGGATCCTAGACTCCCTCCTGGATATGCCAAACTCCAAAGGATTCATGCATTTACCCACAGTGTTCCTAGCAGCCCACAGCAGAACATGTCACGACCAGTCTACATTGGAATTCTTACAAGCTACAATATCTGAAAGCAGAGCATTCTGATTGTGAAAACAGAAAGGACATTTTCTTCTGAGCCCCATAGTGCAGAGGTGGCCCTACCTATATCTCTATCTTTGACATTGGGACTTAATTCATATATTTATATAAAGAAGAATACTAGAAACACTACTTGGAATTTAAAGGCAGGAAAAGAACAGACAAAAGCCTGTATTTTAAGTGGGGCTGTGCACTTGACCAAGTAATGAGGGCATTCATTAGTTGCTTAAGAATGACCTGTGGAATTATTTTGAAACAATACTGAGAGGAATAACACAGATCCAGAAAATGAAAAAAAAACCCAGATAAGGAAAAGTGAGAAAGATATAAAATGAGCAAGAGAGAACACATAAACCATGTGAATGCAGTTATATTAAAAAGGCTTAGAAATGGAATCTTATACCTCCCAGCATTTAATTATTCATCATAGGCCCTCTGGAATGGCACAAGATGAATAAAGGCAGCTGTGATTATACAGAATAAAAATCAAATGGTGAAAGGTAGGTATGATTCAGAAAGTACTAGTAAACAAGAAATAAAAGTGTTTTTTTCAATCTAGAAAAGAGATTTTTAAAATATATATTTTTATTGATTCAGAAAGGGAGAGATAGAAACATCAATGATGAGAGAGAGTCAATGACCAGCTGCCTCCTGCACATCCGCACTGGGGATCGAGCTCACAACCTTGGGCATGTGCCCTTGACGGGAATTGAACCTGGGACCCTTCAGTCCACAGTCTGACACTCTAGCCACTGAGCCAAACCAGCCAGGGCTAGAAAAGAGTATATTTCTGAAGAATTTGGGAAATACCCACTAGCTATGGTTTCTTTAGAACTAAATGACAAAGGATAACTTTGAGGGATTCTTTTAATAGATATTACTAGTCAATGGAGGGGATTACTCTGTAGCTTTTTGCTTCTAACAGCTAGTGAATAATAGTGTTTACAGGGTGCTTTTTAGGTGCCAGGTCTCAATTCAAGAGACTTATTTTATTTAATCCATGTGCTAACCTTATTATCACTCCCGTTTTACAGATGAATAAGAATTTGTAGTAACTTGCTCAAAGCGCACAGGTTGAATTCAAACTCAAGATACTTAAGTTTCCATCTTTTCATATATCTGTTTGTCATTTGTATGCCTTTCTGGTAGAAGCATCTATTCAGGTCCTACGCCCATTTTTAAATTGGGTTATTTGCTTTTTTGTTGTTGAATTGTATGAGTTCTTTATATATTTTGGATATTTAACCTCTGGTTGGAGGTGTTGTTTGCAAATGTCTTCTCCCATTTGGGTGATTGCCTTTTTGTTTTGTTGGCAGTTTCTTGTGCTATGCAGAAGCTTTTTAGTATGATATAGTCCCATTCATTTATTTTTGTTTTTACTTCCCTTGCCTTTGAGGTCAAATTAAAAAAATCCTCTCTAAGAACTAAGTTCTTAAGTTTAGTTTGTTTACTATGTTTTCTATGAAATTTATTGTTTCAGGTCTTATATTTAGGTCTTTTATCCCTTAGAGTTAGTTTTTGTATATGGGAACAAACAACTTCACTAGCTACTAGGGAACTGCAAATCAAAGCTACAATGAGATACAACCTTACACCTGTTAGAATGGTTATTATCAACCAGAAGAGTAATAACAAGTGTTGGAGAAGTTGTGGAGCTAAAGAAACCCTCATTTACTGCTGATAGGAATGTAAACTGGCACAGCCATTATGGAAAACAATATGGAGGCTCCTCAAAAAACTAAGAATAGAGTTACCATATGGCCCAGCAATCCTGCTTCTGGGTATCTACCAACAAATATTTAAAGACATTTATTCATAAAGATATATGTACCCTATGTTCATTGCAGCATTATTCATGATGGCCAAGACATGGCAAGTGTCCTTTGATAAATGATTGGATAAAAAAGATGTGGTACATATATAAAATGAAATATTATTTAGCCATAAGAAAAGACAAAACACTGCCATTTGTGACAACACTGATAAATCTTGAGAGTATCATGCTAAGCAAATAAGTCAAAGATAAAATGTCAAGAACCATATGATTTCAATCATATGTGGGATATAAAACTAGAAGCAACAAATGAACAAATGACAAACAAAACTCATACAGATACAGATACAGTATGGTGGTTACTAGAGGAAAGGGGTGGGGGTAGTAAAGGGTAAAGGGGGTCAAATATATGGTGATGAAAAGAGCTTTGACATTGTGAGGTAAACACACAATATGATATATAAATGATGTATTATAGAATTGTGCATTTGAAACCTATATGATTTTATTAACCAATATTACCCCAATAAATTTCATTAAGAAAAGATGGTAAGTTTTTAGAGCCCAAATCCCCACACTGGCAACCCTCCAGAGGGCCTACTGGGTCAAATGAGGCTAAACATCACTAGGTACGGGGTGCTATTGGGATTCATGAGTCATAAGCTTCATATTTCTTCCTTGGAAATTGATCAAGTGGGGTACTGACTTTTAAGAATTCAAGTCTGCTGGGCCTGATTTAAATTAGGAAAGATTTATAGAGTTTACTTAAGGCAAAACAAACATACAAACAACAATGACAACAAAAATAAACCCAACACAATTCTTTAAAAGTTAAAACTTTAATTTTATATATAATTCTGAAATATCTATTAAATATTTTTAGTAGTATTTTGGATAGACAGTAAGAACAAAATCAATGGAATCTTAAGATTTAATTAAATGTCCAGAGAATTTTGTTAGGTCAGTGATTGGAAATGGCCTGTACTTTTAATATGGAGCATGCTATTTACCTTAATTAATAACCTTGAAAAGCCAATTAATCTCTTTCTCAATTTCCTTATCTGTTCTGTATTGATATGATTTAGAGTTAAGAGGGAAGTTAATAAGAACATGGACAGAAGCCAAATAGTTATTTGAACTAATGCTGTCTAATAGGTGAACTGTTTTCTTTTGTGCTAAATTATAGTACTGAGATTTAATAGATTTTAATCAAATATAAATAATATTTTATGAAAAATTCTTCAAAATTAATATCACCAGTTCTACCATAACTTTCTACTTTTATCTTCACTTATCCTGGTCCTATTCAAGTTCCACTTTGACTTCCAAATCTCTTAATAGAAACAGAGTTATATGATAGTCATAGTTACAGTTATAGGTTTGATTGGAGACCAGCAAGTTCACTACACACACACACACACACACACACACACTGTCAATTACAGAAATAAAAGAAACCAAGAATAAGAATGTGGAGACCATGTCTGGCCCATGTTGCTCAGTGGCTGAGCATCGACCTATGAACCAGGTGGTCATGGTTCAATTTCCCATCAGGACACATGCCCATGTTGTGGGCTTGATTCCCAGTAGGGGGCATGTAGCAGACAGTGGATTCAAAATTCTCTCTCATCATTAATGTTTCTATCTCCCTCTCCCTTCCTCTCTAAGATTAATAAAAGTCATTTAACTTTTTTAAATTTAAGTTCTTTATTGTTGAAAGTATTACATATGCCTCCTTTATCCCCATTGACCTGTCCCCAGCTGCTCCCCTCCACCCTGGCACATGCCCTCACCCCCTATTGTCTGTGTCCATTGGTTATGCTTATATGCATGCATACATGTCCTTTGGTTGATCTCTTACACCCCGCCACCCTCCCCTGTCTTATCTCTGAGGTTTGACCATCTGTTTGATGATTCTATGACTCTGGCTATATTTTTGTTCATCAGTTTACCTTTTCATTATATTCCAAAAATGAGTGAGATCATGTGGTATTTATCATTCTCTGACTGACTTATTTCGCTTAGCATAATGCTCTCCAGGTACATCAATGCTGTTGCAAATGGTAAGAGTTATTTCTTTGTTATAGCAGTACTGGATGCTCAGTGCACAAAATTCATGCACAGGTGGGGTCCCTAGGCCTGGCCAGCAATCAGGTTGTATCAGGGCCATCTCGCTCAGTCCCGATTGGGGCCAGGCCAGGTAAAGGGACTGTGGGAGCACACTGACCACCAGGGGGCAGCTCCTGCATTGAGCATCTGCCCCTTGGTGGTCAGTGCGCATCATAGCAACTGGCCAACTGGTCATTCCAGTCGTTCTGGTTGTCTGTGATAACAGTGGCTTAGGCTTTTATATATACAGATAGTATCCCACTGCACAGATGTCCCATAGTTTTCTAATACACTCATCAAATGCTTTTCCTGCATCAATCGATATGATCATGTGGTTTTTGTCTTTCAATTTGTTTATGTGATGTATCACATTTATTGAT
Source organism: Myotis davidii (assembly GCF_000327345.1). Classification (NCBI taxonomy): domain Eukaryota; kingdom Metazoa; phylum Chordata; class Mammalia; order Chiroptera; family Vespertilionidae; genus Myotis; species Myotis davidii. The sequence continues at coordinate 238,378 of NW_006297827.1, forward strand.
TTGCAGATATTATACCAGCCTTGCATGCCTGGAATAAATCCCACTTGGTCATGGTGTATGATCTTTTTAATGTATTGCTGGATGCGATTTGCTAATATTTTGTTTAGGATTTTAACATCTATGTTCATCAGAGATATTGGTAATTCTCTTTCTTTGTACCATCTTTATCTGATTTTTGGATTAGGGTAATGCTGGCTTCATAAAGGAGTTTGAAGTGTTCCTTCCTCTTGAATTTTTTGGAATAGTCTGAGGAGGGCAGGTTTTATTTCTTCTTTGAATGTTTAGTACAACTCCCCTCTGAAGCTGTCTGGATCAGGGCTTTTGTTTGCTAGAAGTTTTCTTTTATTACTGCTTCAATTTGCTCAGTAGTTATTGGCCTATTTAGATTATCTGATTCTTCCTGATTGAGTTTTGGAAGACTATATGTTTCTTAGGAATATGTCCATTTCATCTAGGTTGTCCAGTTTGCTGGAATAGAGTTGTGCATAGTATGTTTTCCACAATCCTTTGTATTTCTGTGGGGTCAGTTGTTACTTTGCCTCTTTGGTTTCTAATTTTGTTTATTTGGGTCCTCTCTCATTGCTCCTTGGTAAACCTGGCTAGAGGTTCACCAATCTTGTTTATCCTTTCAAAGAACCAGCTATTGGTTCTATTGATTTTTATTTTTATTTTTGTCTCTATGTCATTTATTTCCTCTCTGATCTTTATTATTTCGTTCCTTCTACTTTGGGGTTTTCTTGTTTCTCTCTTTCTAATTCTTTAAGTTGTAGGGTAATTTACTACCATTTTTTCTTGTTTTTTGAGGTAGGCCTGTAGTGCCATGAACTTTCCTCTAAGGACTGCTTTCTTATTTTTTAAAATTGTTTTTATTGTAGTTGATTTCTAATTTTATGCCACTGTGATCTGAGAAGATGCTTCTATCTCCTTGAACTTGAAGAGACTTAGTCTGTATCCTAATATGTGGTCTATCTTTGAAAATGTCCCATATGCACTTGCAAAGAATGTATATTCTGTAGCTTTGGGGTGAAATGTTCTGACAATGTCAGTTAGTTCTGTCTGATCTAGTGAGCCATTTAGGATTGCTGCTTCTTTGTTGATTTTTTTATCTATAAAATTGATCCAGTAGTGTCAATGTGGTATCAAAGGCCCCTACTATGATTGTATTCTTCTTGATCTCTCCCTTGATATCTTCCAGAAGTTCTTTTATGTATTTGGGTGCTCCTGTATTTGGTGCATATATGTTTACCAGAGTTAGAGCCTCTTGTTATATTGCTCCCTTTAGTATAAGAAAGTGGCCTTCCTTATCTCTTGTTATAGCCTCCACTTTGAGGTCAATTTTGTCAGATATAAATATTACTACCCCAGTTTTTTTTCATTTTCATTTGCTTGAAAATTTTTTTCCATCCTTTCACTTTCAGTCTCTGTGAGTCCTTTATTCTGAGGTGGGTCTCTTGTAGATAGCATATATATGGGTCATGTTTTCTTATCCATTCAGCTACCCCATGTCTTTTGATTGGTGTATTTAATCCATTTATAATTAAGGTTATTATTGATAGGTACTTGTTTGTTGCTATTTTCATTCTTTATGCTTGTGTTCCTTCTTCCCTTTCTATTTATTCTTTTTACAATAATCCCTTTAACATTTCTTGTATTGTTGGCTTGGTAGTCATAAACTCCCTTAGTCTTTTTTTGTCTGTGAAGCTCCTGATTTCCTCTTCAATTTTGATTGATGGTTTTGTTTGATAGAGTATTCTTGGATTCAGTCCCTTGCTTTGCACCACTCTGTATTCTTCATTCCATTCCTTACTGGCCTGATGTGTTTCTGTTGAGAAACTGTTTTATAGTCTAATGTTAGATCCATTGTAGGTAACTTTCTGTCTCTCTCTTGCAGCCCTTAAGATTCTTTGTTTGTTGTTAATGTTTACCATTGTAATTATGGCAAACATGTTGGTGTGGGTCTTTTTGGGTTCATGTTGTCTGGGATTCTCTGTATTTGTGTGATTTATTTCTTCCCTAAGTCAGGAAAGCTTTCTGTCATTATTTCTTCAAATAGGTTTTCTATTCCTTGTTCATCTCCTTGACCTTCTGGCACCCCTATTATGCAGATGTTTCTTCATTTCATATTATTCCAAATCTCCCTTAAACTCTCCTTCCTTTTAATTCTTTTTTCCAATTTCTGTTCAGTTTGGATGTTTTTTTCTATCCTGTCTTCTAACTCGTTGATTCAGTCCTCTGCTTCTTTTAGTCTGTTGTTGAAACCTTCCATTTTGTTCTTTATTGCAGCTATATCATTATTCATTTCCTGTTGATTCTTACACATGTTGGTGAATTTCTCATCTAAATGGTTGAGCATCTATATAACCATTACTCTGAATTCTTTCTCTGCCATATTGCTTGTCTCCATTTCATTCAGTTTCTTTTGTGGGAATCTCTTCTTTTCTTTCCTTCGGGGATTATTTATTTGTCTCCCCAGTTTTGCTATCTTTTTCTGGCCCTGAGCACCCTGCTTGGGGTCCAAGAGGTTGAAGCCCCTTTGGTCAAATGGTCTGGAAATTTTTAGCCCAGAGGCTGAATCTGCCTTGAGTCTCACACCTTTATTGTATCTGCTTTGAGTTGTATCCCCTTCTTCCATGGATCTGGTCCCTCAGTTGTCTGCTTCAGATTCTTGGAGTGTCTGGGGCATGTGCACAGTTCCTCTGGTGTGCGACTCCCTGTATGGACCCAGAGCCCTCTGGCATGTAATTTGCTGTGTGGCCCTGGCATCCATGGCAGGGTGGTGTCCTAGGTCACTCTGGAAGCACACTTGCAGCATGGTCCTGTGGCTCCTGGCTGGGTGCACTGGATTGGTCTGGGTCACCCCGACAGTGCTGTCCTGTGGCCCAGAGTGGGACAAGTGCTGGGTTGTTACAAGTTGCTCTTCCTGTGGCCCGGGGAGGAGCAAGCACCAGGTTGTCCTGGGTTGCACAGTCAGCACCCTACTGTGGCCCAGAGTGGAATAAAAGTATTGTTTATAAAAGAATGTAGAAACTTACTTTTTCCCATTATCACACCTAACAAATATAGGGATATATTAACTAGAGGTCTGGTGCATGAATTCGTGCACCAGTGGGGTCCCTTGGTCTGGCCTGTGGGATTGAGCCAAAAACAGCTCTTTGAAATCCCCTGAGGGGTCCCAGATTGCGAGAGGGTGCAGGCCAGGCCGAGGGACCCCACTGGTGCACAATCAGGGCCGGGGAGGGATGCAGGAGATTGGCCAGCTGGGGAGGAACCAGGGGAGGGCTCCAGGGCATGTCTGGCCTGTCTCACTCACTCCTGATCGACCAGACTCCAGCAGCAAGCTAACCTACTGGCCGACTGGTGGTGTCCCCTGGTGGTCAGTGCACATCACAGCAAGCAGTTTAGTGGCCTTAGGATATCATTAGCATATTATGCTTTGATTGGTTGAACAGCTGACTGGCCGACTGGACACTTAGCACATTAGGCTTTTATTATATAGGATTATGCAAAAATTACTATTTTCCTTTTCTAAAACTAAAGGTAGAAAATTTTAAGCAATAAGAGCATTAAAAAATATTAAATCTTTTAGGTATTGTCAAGTCAATTATAACTGGTTCTTTAAAATGAATCTGCTTATATTGTCATATTCCTATAAAATAAGTCTGGCTGATGATCATTCCTATTTGAAAAGGAGATGGTAATTATTTACTTCACAAGAAGGATTCTTCTCTTTAGAAACTGGCTTGTCATAGGAGTGACTGTCCCGATAACTTTTCTGAGAAATTTAAAATATGATCCAGTTTATGTATGACTTCTCAGGAATCTATTCTTTCACAAGAGAAGGTATTTAGGTATTTTTCAGAAGCAAACATGCAGGAGACTTAAAAAACAAAAGCTAAAACACCAGAATTTCTTTGAAAAAAACAGAATTGAAAACATAAGTGCAAAGATTGTTCAGACAAATCTGAGGCTTGTCTAAACTACACATTCTGAGAATTTATGGGAAAAGAGAGTAAATTTTGGCCACAACTGAAGCTTTAAATTCTAAACATGCTCTGTGGTGAGAAATGACAGCAATGTTAGCTACTGTCTTGGCAGACAGGTCATGGCCATGGCTTTGCCTGGCTCAGAAAATATGAATGTCATAAATGTAAATTGATATGCAATATTTGTTTAAGAAACCCAAATATTTTAGGATCATAGCTTTAAAAATCTACTCTAAGCATAGAGGATTTTATGTCCTAATATTTTTGGGACTGGAGATATTACTGAAATTGTGATTATGTTGTTAAATTATTAAATTACTCACTTGTACTCCCTAAGGAAAAATATCTAGACTTATTCACAGGAATGAAATGTAACATTTTATGTGACAGCATGCAATTAAATTATTTGGCTAGGAAAGTTCAAAGCAAGATCACTGGGAAAAGGCCATAAAAAAGAGGAAACCTATGGTCCAAGTCATAGATTCTAAACACACTTTTTAGAATCAAAGCATCATGTGAATTTTATTCTTAATAGATAGAAACGACTAAAAATAAAATACATTCTGGAGAAAGATAATTTTGCAAAAAAATGTTATTTTGGTAATATCCCATAGATCCAAGTATTCTTTTGTAATGTTAACATCAAGAAATAAAATGATGGAAAAATAAGTTTATATTTCTTTGCTAAAACTTTTATGGAGATTAAAGTGCATAATAAAAATTCTACTGCTAAGATTATGGAAAAAGTTTTCGACATGAGATGTTATCTACTATCTTTCAAAGAATGATAAAAATTTTGAAGAGAAACTTGTCTCTAAAAAGCAGGGTTATTTTACATTTACTGAAAGTAGATGTCTTTTAAAATTCTATTCTTATTGATTTAGAACAAAATAGGTTGGAGTTTAAAACTAATTCACTTTTATTTTATTTGTAATAAGTTGGAATTTAAAATGAATTCACTTTTATTTCCTTCTTTGGGTACCTGAAGACAGCCATTTACTTTTATTTATTTACTAGAGGCCCGGTACATGAAATCTGTGCACTGGGGGGTAGGGCTCCCTCAGCCCAGCCTGCCCCTCTCACAGTCCGGGAGCCCTCAGTGGATGTCCTACTGACGGCCACAGTCTGGCAGCAGAGGCTCAGAGAAGGCGTCCTGTGTGTGTGTGTATTTTTGCTGGGGGCCTGCCCCCCAGCCACATTGGAGGCTCAGAGCAGGCGCTGTGTGTGTGTCCCTGCTGGGGGCCTGCCCCCAGCTGCGTAGGAGGCTCGGAGCAGTCTTTCCGAGTGTGTGTCTGCTGGGGGTCTGCCCACAGCCACACGTGGAGGCTTGGAGCAGGCCCCCCACTGTGTTGATCTCTCAGGCTCCTGGCCTCCACTACATGTTGTTCTCTCCCTTGAGCTATGGCCAGGGTTGGGTGCTGCCTGCAGGCCGAGCTTTCCTGCTCATGGATTGCTGGTTCGCCATGGAAACCTGGGGCAGAGACCCACTTTCCTGCTCTGAGATCTCCATGGAGCCCCAGGAGCATGCCCACCTGGGGCTGCCTGCCCTCCACACTTTCCTGCTATGGGATCACCATGGTGACCCAGAAGCAGGCCCTCATGGGTGCTGCCTGCAGGCCGCACTTCCTGCTCTGGGATCACCATGGCCACCCAGGAGCATGCTCAATTGGGGGCTGCCTGCAGGCTGGCTTTTCTGCTCTGGGATCACCATGGCCACCCAGGAGCATGCTCAATTGGGGGCTGCCTGCAGGCTGGCTTTTCTGCTCTGGGATCACCATGGCAACCCAGGAGCAGGCCCACCTGGGGGCTGCCTACCCTCCCCACTTTCCTGCTCTGGGATCGCCATGGTAACCCAGGAGCATGCCCAGCTGGGGGTTGCCTGCAGGCTGGCTTTTCTGCTCTGGGATCACCATGGCAACCCAGGAGCAGGCCCACCTGGGGGCTGCCTGCCCTCCCCACTTTTCTGCTCTGGGATCGCCATGGCGACCCAGGAGCAGGCCCTCCTGGATGCTGCCTGCAAGCTGCACTTTCCTGCTCTGGTATTGCCACCATGACCCAGGAGCAGGCCTCCTGTGTGCTGCTTACAAATCATACTTTCCCTCTCACAGATTGCTGGATTGCCACAGCGACCCAGGGGCAAGCCCTGTTGGGTGCTGCCTGCGGGGGGCACTTTCCTGCTCTCGGATCACCATGGGGCTTAGGCGGCACACGGGTTCCTGGCTGGGGGCGGGGCTTAGGCAGTGTGGGGCTTAGGTGGCACAGGGGGGTCCCTGCTGGGGGCAGGGCTTAGGAGGCACGGGGCTTAGACGGCACATGGGGGCCCCGGTTGGGGGCGGGGCTTAGGTGGTGCAATCACGCTGCCTAAGCCCCACCGCCCAGGGCCACACATGGGGCCTGGATGGCAGCTCTCATTGTCCTGCCCTGCCTGCAGTATGCAAATTAGCCGCTATCTTTGTTGGCAGTTAATTTGCATGTCGTGCTGATTAGCCAATGGGAGGTGGAGCGAAGGTATGGTCAATTACCATCTTTGACTATTATTAGATAGGATTTTTTAAATTTATTGAGAGAGAGAGAGAGAGAGAGAGAGAGAAAGAGAGAGAGAGAGAGATTTGTTGTTTTACTTATTTATGCATTCATTTGTTGATTATTGTATGTGCCCTGACTGGGGATCAAACCCACAACCTTTAAACCTGCCTGCAACCGTGGCATATCTGGATGACGCTCTAACCAACTGACCTACCTGGATAGGGAATCAATAAAGCCATTTAAAATGCAACAATTTATCAAAAAGGAAAATCAAGTCTATATGAGTCTTTTCAAAAATAAACTTCAGCTGCCTTCTTTCAAGTTCTAACATGTGAGCTTTTTTTTTTTTTTTTTTGGAAAAAGCTCATGCAATTTGGGTATCTTCAATAGCCCTTGTATAATAGTTATGAAATTCAATAAACTATAGCTCTGAATGTTTTTTGCTGAATGACTAATTTATATAATAAGGGCAGTGGTTTTAAAAGTGTGGTCTGTGGAACCTGGGTGCCACATTTCTTTTCTTTTCTTCCCTTCTGAAGTTTTGAACAAGGTAGATTTAACCTTTTGAAGGGTGCTCTTGGATTTAGTTTGGTCTAAAGATGGCTGAAGGGCTTACTGCTCACATCTCTCACAAGCACTTCTAGAAACTCCTTTAATATATCTTCTTGATCATTTTCAAATCCTGTTCTAATGTTTCACTATGAATTTCTAGGCAATTAAAAGAATGGGACTATAACGACAAACTACTCTCCTGGTGGAATACAAAAAATCAACGTAGCTGCACACTGACAGGTGTGGTCTTTCTGCCAGAGAAATATAGGCCATTTTGCATTCCCATAGAATTTACTATGCTTTAATAATTGCAAAAGCAGTCGGCTCTCAGTTATTCATATCATGAGGAACCCTAATTGAATTTTCCACTGACCAGCAGCCCCTGCTTATAAGAATCCATACCTGCTTCCACATACAGTTGCTATGGCTTTGAAGCAGCCAGATGCAAGTTGGTAGGAACCTGTGTAGCATCGGTCAATTGCCCAATTAAAAAGATTTATTTGGTCAGGATTAAGTTCCAAGAGTAAGACGACAACTTCACAGCCAAGTTGATGAACCTGAATACACAGAGGAAAGCAATTATTCATGTTTAATGAAATGTTATTCCAGGAAAAGACACAGAATCAAGCTTAGTCAATATTGAATGGGGTAAAATAAAAGTGAAGACTGAGCATTCATCTTGATTAATTTTTATTTCACATTTTTCCTCTTTAAGAGGGAGTGATTGAAACTGAATACCGAAATGTATGAACTAAACGGGATCCTACATAAATCTGTCCTATAGGTCCACTCATTCTCGATCATATAATGCTGGAAAGGTGGTGAAGACTTTGTCTATATTTCTTATTTGCATTTAAAATGTTTCTGAAAAATATATGTGTTTGGCAAAAAAAATTTAAATATACAAAAGGAGAGCCTTTATGTATGCAGTCTTTTAAGAAAAAATCAGAGTGAGTATGTTTCAGAGGCTTGATTACTAAATATACTTAGTAATATAAATATAAATATAATATAATATAAATATACTTAGTGTAAAGCTTAGCTGGCAATCTTTTAAAAAGAAATACAGTTATCAATAAACTCTTCATTCTCAGAGACTTCCATATAAAATATCAGCATTGTAAAGAGAGTTAATAGGATATTTAATTGATTCCTGAAGCTACTGTCTTTTGTCTAGAAGATGACTGGTGCCTGGAGACTATATTCCCCTCCAAAAACATTTTCCTGTCTCCTCTGGAAGTTGCAACAAGGTGGGGAAGGAAAGATTCTGGTTTTGGGAGTGACATTCTAATTGGATGGTCAAACATGCTCAACCTAGTTTCTAAAGGGGCTTAAGATAAAAACTGATATGGCGTTAGTATGGCAAAGGACTTAAAAACAACATTTCATTACAAAGTTAGACTTGAACGGAAATCAGCAAGTTAGTATTGTGCTTTGGAAGCTCGGTATTGATGTACAAAATACACAGTATATGATTCACAAGTATATGATGAGTTATCTTAACTGAACACGATAGTGTGAGTACCACAAAGTAAAAACCACGGATTGCTAGCACCAGTAAAGCCTGCCTGTGCATTTTCTTAATCACTGGTCTCTTTCCCCTCCTCAGAAGCAACCACATCTTGACTTCCACCACCTTTGGTTAGTTTGGGCTGTTTTGAACTCCATGTAAATGAAATTATATAATATACAACTTTGTGTCCTGCTTTCTTTCACTCAACTGCTGTTTGAGAGGGACCTACATTAATTAATTCCCACTGTTGTATAGTATTCTAATTTATGATCACTCCCTAACTTAGAAACTGCTGGTTGTTGGTATACTGTGTTCAACTTTAGTAGATAATGCCAATCAGTTTTCCAAAATGGTATTTCCAGTTTATACTCTGTACGGCAAGAGAGTTCCCATTGCTCCATTTCCTCATTGACATTTGGTATTGACAATCTTTTTTTTATATTTTATTGGTGATATTTAACCTTTATACTTCTTTATTATTTTTAAAAATGTTCTTTTTCAATTACAGTTTACATTCAATATTATTTTGTATTAGTTTCAGGTATACAGCATAATGGTTAGCAATTATATAATTTACAAAGTGATCTCCCAATATTTCAAGTACCCACCTGACACCAAACATACACATTATATTGTTGACTATTTTTCCTGTGCTCTATTTTATATCCCATAATTATTTTGTAACTACCAATTTGTATTTCTTAATACCTTCACCTTTTCCACTCAGCCCTCCAACCCCCTTATCAGTTTGTTTTGTGTATCTATAAGTCTGTTTCTATTTTGTGTGTTTGTTTATTTTGTTCTTTAGATTCCACATATAAGTAAAGTCATGTGGTATTTTTCTTTTTCTGTCTGATTTATTTCACTTAGCATAACACCCTCTAGGCCCATCCATGCTGTCGCAAATGGTAACATCCCATTCTTTTTTATGGACGAGTAATATTCCATTGGATGTATGTATCACAGTTTTTTTTTTATCTATTTGTCTATTGATGGACACTCAATTGCTTCCATATCTTGACTATTGTAAATAATGCTGCATCTTTTTGAATACTGTTTTGGATTTCTTTAAATATGTACCCAGTAGTGGAATTACTGAGTCATAAGTGGTACTGCCAATCTTTTAAATTTCAGCCATACTGGTGGGTAGCATCTCTCGTGGCTTTAGTTTGCATCTTTGTAACTACTGATGAGCTGGAAAATGTTTTAAGTTTACTTACCATTTAGATAACCTATTTTGTATATAGCTTGTTTTAGTGTTTGGTCATTTTTCTAGGTGTCTTTATCTTATTTATTTGTAGGGGTTCTTTATATATTTAGATTTAAGAACTGGTTTATGTTGCAAGTATCTTTCATGCTATGGCTAGTCTGTTCACACTCTTAATGGTGCCTTTGGTGAACAGAAGTTATTAAATAGTCTTTCTTTATGGTTAGTAATTTTTGCATCTTGTTTAAGAAATCTTTCCATAATCTCAGGGAGTAAGATATCCTCCTGTCTTCTTTTCTAGAAACTTTATTTCTTTAACCTTTCACATTTAGATTTGCCATCTAAGTTCTTTTTATATTCCTGACACCTTATTTTTCTTTCCAAATGCAAGAATCTATAGTATAATGTTGACATAAGTGGTGACAGTCAGCTTCCTTGGTCATTTTAATCTCAGGAAACACTTTCAATATTCACTATCAAGTATTAATGTTTGCTACATGTTTGTTAAAGATACCTTTATCAAATCAAGAAAGTTCTTTTTATTCTTGGTCTTATTAAGAGTTTCTCTCATGAATGAATGTAGAATTTTAAAAGTGCTTTTCTTTATCTATTGAGATGACCATATAATATTTCTTTCTTGAGACACTACTAATATAATTAACATACTAATGAATTGATGGACATTAAACCAATCTTGTGGGTTTGAATAATTACAACTTGGTCATGATGAATCATCTTTTTAATATATCACCAAATTCAGTTTACTAATAATTTATTTAAAGGTTTTGTTTCGGGAGGTTGGGGGTTAATAGGTGGGATGAGGACACATTTGTAATACCCTAACTAATAATAATAATAATAATAATAAAGATTTATGCAAAAAAAATTTAATAAAGGTTTTGTTTCTATGCTCATGAATGAAATTGCCTTTTAATATTATTTCTTGTTAAATCCTTGCCAGGTTTTAGTATCAAGGTTATGCTGGTCTGCTAAAACGTGCTGGAATGTATTTCCTCTTGAGCTGTTTTCTCTTAAAGGATTTGTATCAAATCAATGTAATTTGTTCCTTAAATGTTGACTTCATCAGTAAAGCCATCTATTCTTAAAGTTTTTTTGTGTGTTTGTATTTTTTTTGTGTGAAGACCAATTACAGATTAAATTTATTACTTATATGACTCTTCAAATTTTCTTTTCTTCTGGTATTGTGTTTTTCTAGGAATTTGCCTCTTTTATCTAAATTTCCAAGTTTACTGGCACAAAGGTGTTCATATGTTCTCATTTATTTTAAATATTTGTAGCATCTGTAGTGATGCTCCTTTATATTTATGATGCTAATGACACATGCATTCTCTCTCTTTCTTGACCAGACTTGTCATGGATTTATTAATTTTTAAAAATATGTATTTTTATTGATTTTTTACAGAGAGGAAGGGTGAGGGACAGAGAGTTAGAAACATCGATGAGAGAGAAACATTGATCAGCTGCCTCCTGCACACCCCCTACTGGGGATGGCCCTGTAACCAAGATACATGCCCTTGACTGGAATTGAACCTGGGACCCTTCAGTCCGCAGGCCAATGCTCTATCTACTGAGCCAAACCACTTAGGGCATGGATATATTAATTTTATTGTTGTTTTTTTTTTAACAAATTCAGGTTTAAATTAATTATTTCTCTTTCATTAATTTCTGCTCTTATCTTTATTCCTTCATTTTACTTGATGAAGTAAATAAAGTAAAGGTGTTATTTTTCCAACACCTTGAGATGGATGCTTAGGTCATTATTAGCCTTTTTTTCTATCTATTATATGCACTTAATACATTTCAGTCTAAGCAATACTTTATTTATGATCCACAAGTTTAGTATGTAGTGCTTTCATTATTCTTCAGTTAAAAATATTTTCCAGTCTCTCATTGATTCTTTGACTCACTGGTAATCTGGAACAATGTGTCTTCATTATGTATTTATTATTGATCACTAGCATAATTCCACTGCGATTAGAGAACACAGTCTATGTCACTTCAATCATTTTAACTTTATGGAGACTTGCTTTATGGCATAGTTTATTGTCAATGTTGGTAAATGTTACTGTGATATTTATCTGGATGCATCACAGTGTATTGTGATCAACACTTAAACCTACATTCTGTGGTTGATGTGGGAAGAGACTGTGTTGTGAACATTGCTTAGACACTCAGTAACCTAGCTGAGGCAGAACACCCTATACATTGAACAAGTAAGTATCTTTAGCTAGTACTTACTCGTAAATCTTGACAAGCCAGAATGTTGTCAAGCCACTTATACAGGTAGCCATCTGGGGAAAGGCCCACGTTGTCAAACACAGGGCCGCAGCACAACACTGCTGACATTGCCTGATAACAAAACACAAAACACTGGGAATGAAACCTGGAATTGTCTAAAGGTATGCAACTGACTTTATAAATATAACTACCAGAATTATAAATGACAAAGGTCTTTAGCAGTTATTTCCAAGATCTTAAACTATTCCTTAGTATAGTCAATAAAAAGTACCAGATTCCCAATGAGCTCATTTTAGAAGAGCTAAATTCATAAATTTAACTTCTTGAAAATGTATTTTATGATTATAACAAGTGTTTATCATGAAATAGTAAAACATTCAAAGCAAAATTCTATGTCACAGTTTTGAAAATAAACTTACCTTAAGTGATTTCAAGTGAATTAATTCTGTTTAGAAGATAGAGCTTTTAAACTTTTGCTTTGATGACAAATATTTGACTATGTACTGAATTAACAAACTTGACAAATATTTGACTAATGTACTAAATCGACAAACTATGAAAAACATTGAGATAATTGTGATTCTTAATCAAAGATAAAGAAAATGAAAAATATACACTTCAGTTCCTTTGAGGCTGGGGGGAGGAAGCAAGGGAAGGTGAGAAGGGGAGATCTTTATTAATTCTGAAATTAGCAAGTCCAGGTGACTATCAGGGCCATGGTTTAAATTAGCTCCATTGAGACAATAGTCAGCCTGAAAGTCATCAATTTCTGCTATACATGCCAGTTAAAATTAGACTGGGAATCATGCTTCTGAAATGTCTAAACAGTCCTAGTAGTGTGGAAATTTATTTCTGGTAATCTTCTAGGATAAGAGACTAGAAAGGGAAATGGCAGATTTTGAATTTGAGGTAATCCTATCTAATAAAAGAGAAACATGGTAATTAGCGTACGACCGCTACCCTTCCCATTGGCTAATCAGGGCAATATGCAAATTAACTGCAGCCATGATGGCGGCCTGCAGCCAGGCAGCTTGAAACTAACATGAGGCTTGCTCTTCCAGTGCAGGAGGAGGCCAAGGTTCCCCGCCTGCCACGGCTGGGGTCTGAGCTTGCCCTCTAAGCAACTATGTTTCAATTATAGAAGCCAAACAAACCCCAGATACCTGCTTTCAGCAGCCGAGGCCTCAAGCTGGAGCCGGGCCTCAGAGCTGGAGCCAGCTCTCAGCTCCAGTG
>NW_006297827.1:252713-254629 GCF_000327345.1 Myotis davidii
ATATATATATATATCCGTCCCAGTGTATGAAAATTCGTGTACTGCAACTGCAGGGGGTCCTTCAGCCCAGCCTGCCCCTTCTCACAGTCCGGGAGCTCTCAGGGGATGTCTTACTGATGGCTTAGGCCCTCCACCCATGGGGAGTGGGCCTAAGTCACGGTCTGGCCTCCCTCTATGGGAGGCAACCGGGCTGATCAGGGGAAGGCGCCGCCCCCATCACCCTGCTGCTGCTGCCACTGCCAGCTGCAGTGGCTGTGTGCCCCAGGCCTCTCACCCACCAGAGCTCATGGCTGCCATGAGCCATGGGCCTCGCAGCCGCTGTGGCTTTGTCTGGATGGACGTCTGGAAGATGTCTGCCCTAATTAGCATATTACCCTTTTATTAGTATAGATATATATATATATATACACACACATGTATAGGATGCCCCCCAAAATGTATGCACACTTTAATAGCTGATGGCTCAATTTTCAAAATGAAATGTATTTTAATAAAGACTGCCTTTACAATTATTCAAAGTGTATGTATACTTTTTTGGGGGCACACCACACACACACACACACACACACACACACCCCTCATTATAATCTATGGATTTTTTCTTAGGTTGGAAGTTTATTGGCAAGGCAGCTACTTGAAGAGTTTATCTCCTACGAAAAAACATGTGGTTCTATGGAAAAAAAGGGAACCTATGTAATACTTTCAACAATAAAGATTAAAGAAAATTATTTAAAACTAAAACAAAACAAAAAACCATGTGCTTCTTATATAGAAGACACAATGACTAAAGTGGAAGGTTGGATAAGTTTTGCACTTAGAAATTATGAGGCCAACTGGAATAGTTGCACATCTATACACAACTATAATCTATTTTATGTGTGTACATTTTGGAATTTTTAAGGTCAGCTTATGTATTTATGTGTGTATTTATTTGACTTTTTTGCAAGTGTACTTAGATTATGTCATATCATACGAAATCATATTATTTATTTTAACCTAATCTAAGGCATGGTTATCAGTTTAATGAAAGAAACTATGGATCTCACAAGAATCATCATGAGGCAAAGGTTGACCTACCTTTAAGGCACAATACTGGTATCTTGTGATCTGATGGTTCCTGTCACTGTATCGATCCAGGGGTGTGAACATAATGCTGAAGGGCCCTGCCCACTGGCTGAATAAGATGAAAAGATGGTGCCTCAGGCTTTGCTGGGGGAAGAGAAATCTCCTGTGGTGAACTAGAGAGAAAAATGCAGTTAACAGTCTCTGAGAACAAAAGATATAGTGAATGCAATTTACGTCCCTATTATACAGCAGTTTTAAATTTTGGAGAAAGGATTAATTTCATTTCCCAACTCCAGTTTTCTTTAGGTAATAAAAAATGTTTAAAAAGTTAAGCAGAATTTTCTTTCTAAGTGTGCATTCTTCCTCACTAGCACCTTGTCAGAGCAGGAAGCAGAGAAAAAAGATGACTCACGTACTGTTTTCTATTCAATATCTAGAGAACCTTCCAACACCTTCCAATCAGCTGCTTACATAGATGATGTTCCTTTGACTGCTGAAGTATAATGTCTAGAGAATTTAAACAAATATACTTTAACTGAAGAGGCCAGCTCACATCTTACTTTAGAGTCATCAAAATGAAGAGGATTGGTTCTACAACATCAAAGTTACGAAAAAGTAGAAATAGTTGAGTGCAGCTTTTTGTAATTATGTCAAGTGCTTTTAATGACAGTCAGTCATTCATTTTTACACCGAATTGGCCTTGTAGTATAGTTTAGATATCAGATAGCATGATTTCTTCAACTTTGTTCTTCTTCCTCAAGATTTCTGTGGCTCTTCAGGGTCTTTTGTGGTTCCATATAAATTTTTGAAATATTGGTTCCAATTCTGTAAAATATTCCATTAGTAACTTG
>NW_006297827.1:254652-270544 GCF_000327345.1 Myotis davidii
TAGTTTGTATCCTGCTACTTTACTGAACTCATGTATCAGTTCTAATAGTTTTTTGGTGGAATCTTTAGGGTTCTTTATATACAGTATCATGTCATATGCAAATAATGACAGTTGTACTTCTTCTTTTCCAATTTGGATGCCTTTTATTTCTTCCTCTTGTCTGACTGTAGCTGTGGCTAGGACATCCAGTACTATGTTGACTAAGAGTGGTGAAAGTGGACATTCCTATCTCATTCTCAGCCTTAAGGTAAACATTTTTGTTTTTTTTCCACTGAATTTTATATTGGCTGTAGGTTTGTCCTATATACCCTTTATGTTGAAGTATGTTCTCTCTATTTCCATGTTGCTGAGAGTTTTTATTATAAACTAGAGGCCTGGTGCATGAAAATTTGTGCATTTGGGGGTTAGGGTTCCCTCAGCCCATCCTGTGCCCTCTTGCAGTCCAGGACCCTTGGGGGATGTCGACTGCTGGCTTAGGCCCACTCCCCGGGGGATCGGGGCCTAAGCTGGCAGTCAGACATCCCTCTGGCAGCCTGGAAGCCCTCAGGGGATGTCCGACTAACAGCATAGGCCCACTCTCCCTGGACAACCTTAGTGCTGCCGCGGAGGCGGGAGAGGCTCCCGCCACCACTGCTGCGCTGGCTAGCCATGAGCCGGTTTTTGGCTGAGTGGTGCTCCCTCTGTGGAAGCGCACTGACCACTCCTGCATTGAGCATCTTCCCCCTGGTGGTCAGTGCTCATCATAGTGACTGGTCATTCCGCCATTAGGGTCAATTTGCGTATTTCCCTTTTATTATATAGGTTGGGTGCTGGATTTTATTAAATGCTTTATTCTGCATCTATTGATACAATCATGTGGTTTTTACCCTTCATTTTGTTTATGTGGTATATCACATTTATTGATTTGTGGATATCATTACCAACCATGCATCCTAGGAATAAATCCCACTTGATCATGGTGTATGATGTTTTCAATGTATTGATGGATCTGGTTTGCTAATATTTTGTTGAGGATTTTAGCATCTATGTTCATCAAGGATATTAACTTATTATTTTCTTTCTTTATAGTGTCTTTATCTGGTTTTGGAATTAGGATAATGCTGGCCACATAAAATAAGCTTGGGAGTCTTCCCTCCTCTTGAATTTATTGGAATATTTTAAAAAGAATAGCTGTTAGTTCTTCGTTGAATGTTTGATAAAATTCTCCTGTGAAGCCATCTGGTCCATGTCTTGTTTGTCAGGAGTTTTTTGACTACTGCTTCAATTCTACTAATTATAATCTGTCTATTCAGATTCTCTGAGTCTTCCTGATTCAGTTTTGGAAGATAGTATATTTCTAGGAATTTATCCATTTTGTCCCAATTGTCCAATTTGTTAGCATACAGATTTTCATAATATTTTCTTACAATACTTTGTATTTCTGTGGACACTTGTTACTTCTCCTCTTTCATGTCTGATTTTATTTATTAGGATCCTCTCTCTTTTCTTCTTCATGAGTGTGGTTAAAGGTTTATCAAACTTGTTTACCTTTTCAAAGACCCAACTCTTGGTTTCATTGATATTTTGTATTGTTTTTTTTAAGTCTCTGTCATTTATTTCTGCTCTGATCCTTCTACTCACTTTGGAGTTTGTTAGTTTTTTTTCCTAGTTCCTTTAAGTGTAAAGTTAGATTGTTTACTTGAGATTTTTTCTTGTTTCTTAAGGTAGGCCCGTAATGCTAGGAATTTCTCTATTAGAACTGCTTTTGCTGTATACAACAGATTTTGGGTTGTTGTGTTCTCATTTTCATTTGTTTTAAGGTATCTTTTTATTTTTTCTTTGATCTCGTTGTTGATCCATTCATTGTTTTGTAACATGTTATTTAGCTCCATGTGTTTGTGTGTTTTTCAGTTGTTTTCTTGTGATTGATTTTTGGTTTCATAGCATTATGGCCAGAGAAGATGATTAACATGGTTTTAACCTTCTTAAATTTACTGAGACTTGTTTTTGTCTAACATGTAGTCTATCCTAGAAAATGTGCCATGTGCACTTGAAACAAATGTATATTCTGCTGCCTTTGGGTGAAATGTTCTGAAGATATCAATTAAATCCATCTGATCTAGTGTGTCACTTAAGGCCACTGTTTCCTTGTTGATTTTCTGTCATTTTCTGCCTGGAAGATCTATCCATTGGTGTTAATGTGGTATTAAAGTCCCCTACTATGACTATATTATTGTCTATCCCTCCCTTTATGTCTATCAAGATTTGTTTTATATATTTAGGTGTTCCTATGTTAGGTGCATAAATATTTACAAGGGTTATATAATCTTGTTGGATTGCTCTCTTTATCATTATGAATTGTCCTTCTTTTGCTCTTACTGTAGCCTTTGTTTTAAAGTCTATTTTGTCATATATAAGTATTGCTACTCCAGTTCATTGTTCATTTCCATTTGTATGAAATACCTTTTTCTATACCTTCACCTTTACTCGGTGTATATCTTTCATTCTGTGGTGGGCCTCTTGCAGAGAGTATATATGTATATATATCTTATTTTCTTATCCATTCAGCCACCCTATGTCTTTTGATTGAAGCATTTAATCCATTTATATTTATAGTGATTATTAATAGGTACATATTTAATGCCATTTTATTCTTTTAATTTATATTCCTTTGTGTTTTTTTCTCCTCCTGTTCCTCCTCCTTCTTAAAGAAGACCCTTTAACACTTTTTTTCTTTCTTTCTTTCTTTCTTTCTTTCTTTCTTTCTTTCTTTCTTTCTTTCTTTCTTTCTTTCTTTCTTTCTTTTTTATTCAGAGGAATCTGCCTGTCATTTTTTTTAAACATTTCTTATTATACTGAGTAGGTGGTAATGAACTCCTTTAGCTTTTTTTTTCCCTCTGAGAAGCTCTTTATTTCTTCAATTTTAAATGATAGTCTTGTTGAGTAAATTAGGTCCTTGCTTTTTTTCTCTTTGAATATTTCATGACAATTCCTTCTGGCCTGAAATGTTTCTGTTGAGAAATCAGATGATAGTCTTATGGGAGCTCCCTTGTAGGTAACTGACTACCTTTCTCTTGCTGTTTCTAAGATTTTGGTAGATTGCTTGCCTCCATTTCATTTAACTTTATTCTGCAGATTTCTTGTGTTCTTTCATTTGGGGCATATTCGCTCTCCATCTTGGCTGCCTCTTTGTGTTTATTTTTATGTATTAAGTAGGTATGCTTTAACTCCCAGTCTTGCTGGGGTGGCCTTAGGTAGTAGATGTCCTGTGGGACCCCATGGCAAAATTTCCTTGATCACCTCTGCTGGGTGCTCCTGGAATATGCCTTGTAGGACTTTCTGTTGTAATTGAATCTTAATTGCTATTGGCCTGTTTGTGTGTAGATTGACCATTAGGCGGGCTGACTGTGAGGATCAATTCCAACCACAGTGAATAAGCTGCTTACAGGTGCTGATCACACAAAAGTAGAATTCACCTCAGCAGGGTCTGGTGCATGTCAAAATCGTCCTTTGGATGTGCCCCTTGTGAAGCTATTTGGATCCTGCTGTGATGATGTCTGAATATCACCAGTGGGTATGTTGGTTCTAGGTCTTCTTGGATGGGAATCTGGTGCAGGTCAATGTCAGACGCTGCTTGTGACTGGCTCTGGACAAACTGTTTGGAGCTACAAAGTGGTCCACAATTTGTGGCTGCCTCTGCTGGGCCTGGGCGTGCACGGAAAGGATCAAGCTGCATACTAACGCTTGCTTTTACCAACCTTGGGCCAGGGAGCAAGTCTTCAAAAGTCCCAAGGAAACCTGAAGTCTGACTCTGCCTGCCTCCACCTGCTGGCTGCCTGTTAGGCTCAGTCACTGAAAGAGCCTTTTGTGGTACTCAAGTTGCATGTGATAGGTTCCCAGTGAGTCACTGGGTAGGGGAGAGAGGTGATCACCAGGTCTACATAGGTTCAAACTCAGTGCCAGTGCTAGGTCTGAGGCCACTTAGCAAATTAGAATGTCCCAGTAATACCAAGTCTAGCTGCCAACTGCTGGGTGCTTACACACCTTTGGGGTGGGTCAGGATCTCAGGGAGTTGTTAGGATGAGGCCAGCAGAGTTTATCAGGCCCAAGAGATCAAGATTTGGCTGTGTGAAGGGAAGATCTTGCACCAGTTGGGCGTGTGAGGGGAAAATTTCCCCTTTCCCAGGGCGATACAACTCAGTCTGTCCCAGATTCTGCCCAGATCTCATCAGGGTGGAGACACCTAAAGTTGAAAGGCTGGGGCTGTCAGGTGCTAGGAGAGTGGGGCTAGTAGATCTCCCTTGAGGGGGAGGTGCTAGTCAGGTTCACAGGAAAGTTGGGGGAATTGCCCCTTCCCCAAAGTCACACAACTCAGTCACTGACACTACCTGCATTGACCCAGACCTCTACACCCTGGTCCAGGCATTTGACTTCTCTTCAGGGTGGAAGTTCTGTAGAGTGGGTTGACAGGGAGTCCAGAGTGTGGGGCTATTGCATTCACCCAACCTGATGCTGTCTGGAAGGGTGTGCTCCACCCAAGAAAGACGGTATCTGCTGTGCAGTACAGTGACTGAGCACAAATATTTAATGAAATAAATAATTGAAATGTATAATTTAAAAAAATTACTTAAATGGACTAAATGCTCTAATCAAAATAAATAGGGTAGCAGAATGGGTAAAAAAAATAAGACCCATATATAAGCTGTCTATAGGAAAACTATTTCAGATAGAAAGACACACAGATTGAAAGTAAAGGGATGAAAAAGATATTTCATGCAAAGGGAAACAAATAAAAGAAAGCTGGTGTATATTTCTACCAGACAAAACAGACTTTAAAACATGTTCACAGATTAGCACAAGAATGAACAAAAATGAAGCACCTGTGAATGTCCCCTCTGAATTCCCTCCTTGTTATGGAAGTCACTTAGGTTCATTTTCACATGGAAACCAAAATGAAGAATAGAAATAATGACAAATACAAAGCAAAGCTTAAATCCTATTGTTCCCTTTCCAACTCTGTGCTGAATTACCACAATCTATCCTCATGTACATTTCCAAGTATTTCAAGGCAAATAGACAATCCCACCCAGACCTGCACACAAGCCAGGAGGATTAGAGGGAAGCACTGTCCTGAGGAACAAAAGGGTTTTCAAGCATAAAGGTAAGTAATGAGCAGTGATGCATCACTGTACCTGGAACACATTGAATCAAGTTGGCGACCATGGCACTAAAATGTGCCCGGATATCTTTAAGAATTTCAACTTCTTTATCATTTTCAGCTTCTAGCAGCATGCGGGTCAGGTCTACATACTCTAGGAACAAAGCTCCAAGGGCTAAAGTATCCCGTTCTAAGGCTCCATTTGTGCTGTAATAAAGAAAAATGGAACTTTTAGATGCTCAGTCTTCATTTCTTTTTTTTAAATTTTATTTTTATTGCTTAAAGTATTAAAAAGGGTATTACATATGTGCCCTTTTTCCCCCCCCACCCTTGACAGTCCCCTGGCCTCCCCTACCCCCCAGTGTCTTATGTCCATTGGTTATGCTTATATGCATGCATACAAGTCCTTCGGTTGATCTCTTACCCCCCTCCCTTCGTGAGATCATGTGGTATTTTCCCAAAGTGGTACATGCTTCATGGAAAATAAGATCCACTGTCAGAACTGACACACTACATTTGTTCTTGACCTATATGCAGCGTAAACTGATTAAGAACCCCCACAAGATTTTTGGACTTTTTCTAAGTAAAAGTTAAAGGTAATATATTTTTTAAAAGAAAGGAAATAAAAAGAGACAAAAGTAGACCAGTGTAGTAAGCAGAGATCAACTTGGGGAAATTTTCATCCTACCTGTCACTTATTACACCAGCATCAGCCAGAAGTTCGAAAATTCGAAGTAACTGTAGTCTTAACAAGTCCCGCCGTTCTCGGCGTTTTTTGTTCTGTACAGAAAGAGGTGATACCACTTATAGACATGAACAAGGCAATATGAGCTTTGCTTTAGGAAACTGGGATAAAGAAAGGCCTAACCTAGCCCTTTTCGATTTTCTAAACATAAAAGACAATGTATTTTCCTTTCTTCCTAATCCTTAGAGACGATGTTTGCTTTTATAGGTTGTAAGAGAAAGATCATCGGGGGGTGGGGGTTGGTAAGTATCTATATGGTGGAAATGTTCAGAACAAGCCTCAATTCCCAGATCCTCCAAGCATGTGTGGAAAGACTGGAGCATCTTAAATCAAGTGGAAAAGAGTGGACACTAATACTCCCGCCAATCTGACCATGAAGCTCACATGTTCTTACTCAAACGGCTTAATTTTTGTTACTTCTTGCTTGATTCTTACTACTATATGGGAAGCTCATTTTAGTCTTCTTTTACATTTTATTTTTTATCCTGCTACATTATAAGTTTATCTTTTTCAGAGTTCACTTTGGGGAAGATAATGTTGGGGAAAACGCTTCATATGCCAGATGAAACAAGTAATATTTGTGACCATTTAACCCCTTGTGAAAAACAAGCAAACAAACTAAAAACCAAAATTCAATAAACTCAAACCTCTTTCAAATAAATATGATATCTTCACATATATATGACTACTTAGGTTGTTTTGCTTTCAGAAATATAGGACATAAAATCTTTTAAAGTAAGAACCATATTATACTAAGTATTAAAATATTGAAAAAATGGAAGTAACAAAAGCTAAAATGTTAAGATTCAATATTAAAAGCATGCTGGGGAAACCATTGGGTAATGGTTAAATCTTAATGATTTAAATTCAAAATCTTACCTCGGGTCTTCGTTCCAGAGCTTCTTTCATTAATGGATGAAGTTCTTCTACCAATTCTCTACAGAGGAAGAAGGTAAGCATTTGAAATATATTATTATTATTGACACCAAACTTCTCACCAAACATATCCATTCAATCCTAAATCATTTGGTTTTTCCACTTCGCATCTGACATCAAAATCTCCCCTGGCCTTCCCATTTCCCAGTCACATGGTGAACCATAATTAGGTACTGGCCTATACTTTGTATTATTGGTATTAACCCCAGTGCTGTGTATATAATTTTGGCTCAATTCACGTATTGAGTTGGTTTTGATTTAATGTCTGAACAATTAAACAATACAGTAGGTCCTCGGGTTACGTTGGAGATCCATTCCTATGGCGCAACTTAATGCGATTTTTGCTGTAAGGCGGAACCCATCTACATAAGCACCTACGTCACTCACATGGAGCACATACACAGCAGTAATGAAGAAGTGAAACAGTAAAAAAAAAATTAAAAGAAAGATAACAATTCCTGACCTTTACTTGTGGTAAATAAATAATAAAAAACATAAAGCACGTATGCACATATGTCGAAATGATGGAACTTTTTTTTTTTTATAAATAAATGGGAGATGGCGACATAACCATGAAATGACTTAAGTCAAGTCTGATGTAACCTGAGGACTGTCTGTATTTTGCAAGTACTTCCTAAATTCAAAGCACTTTACTACAGACTGTGGACTTGAAGATAAGTGAAACTGAGTCTCTGCACAGAAATGTTCAGTCTAATTAGAGCATAAGAGATAGGTGCAGTACTACAGTACTGCCTTTGGGATTCTGTGCTCAGGGAATGACTGATAGTTGATTCTAACATGAAGTTTTTTGGAATTTCAGAGATAAATTCCTTTTATTTAAACTATATGACAAATATAAATATGTCAAGTACTATAGTAGTGAAGTTCTCATAAAAACCTTACCTCTTACGTAGTAAACAGAAAAGCTTGATCATGTTAATATATATCTCATATTACATGTACATACTTCACCTGTCCCCATTATCTAACCTGTTGGTAGGTATTTTGTTTATCATCCACTCCATGTCTAAAAACCTTGTATTTTCTGGTAGAATATTTTGTGCTAATAGAAATTGCCCTCCAGGGAAATCCAGGGACAGGAAGGTAAACTCTATCGAATTCTGCACCGAGACATAGAAAGCCTGCATTTCATTCCAGATTTTTCCACTATAGATGCTAGAATTTTTTTCACCAAAGACGGAAATAATATTAATGGTCTCTTCCATCTAATAGCAGACATTAACCAAATATTTACTATGTGCATTTTTATATTTAATTTAATAAATCTGAGGTAGATCCTATAATTATACCAAATCTATATGGTTAGTAAGTTGCATAAGTTACCTCCCCCAAGGAACACTAAGAGGATGAGATATGCAAAAGAAAGCCTCAGGTTCTTTGGGGAAAATATTCAGAAATTTCAGGAATTGTTCTTAATAGTATTTTCACATGATGCTTTTTTAGTTTTAATAAATAAGTAGTAAAACTCGAATTAACTGACATCCAAGTAGTCAGACTCACAATTACTTTAAAAAAAATATTTTATTGATTTTTTTCAGAGAGGAAGGGAGAGGGATAGAGAGTTAGAAACATCAATGAGAGAGAAACATTGATCAGCTGCCTCCTGCACACTCCCTACTGGGGATGTGCCTGCAACCAAGGTAAATGCCCTTGACCGGAATTGAACCTGGGACCCTTGAGTCCCACAGGCCGATGCTCTATCCTCTGAGCCACACCGGTTAGGGCACAATTACCTTTTTTAAATTCATTTTTTAAAAAATTCTTTATTGTTTAAAGTATTACATATAGTATTACATATGACTCCTTTTTCTCCCATTGACCTCTCCCTGGCCACCCCCACCCCCAGCACATGCCCTCACCCCACTAGTGTCTGTGTCCATTGGTTATGCTTACTAGTACATGATGCATACAAGTTGATCTCTTACCCCTTCACCAGACCCCTCCCGTGGCTTCCCTCTGAAGTTTGACGGTCTTTTCGATGATTCCCTGTCTCTAGATCGAGTTTTGTTCATCAGTTTTTGTTGTTCATTATATTACACTCACAATTACTTTTTATAAGGATAAAATCTGACTCTCTACATGAATAATGTAACTGATCTTTTTCAGTTGCCTCTAAGATATCTCATTAATCTTTATTTTTCAAATAGGGTCTTTCAGATGCTTGGAGCATTCCCTTTTGTATCTGTGTGAAACCTATACAATTTAATTTGTCCTAGTAGGCTTTCCTGCTTAGCTAAAGTCATCAGAGGTAGCCCGAATATAACCTTTTTATGATGACTCTTTCAAAGGCTTGGCACTGCCTCAGATGGAATGGTTATTTAATTAAAGCTGTGAAATGACTAAGTAATCTAGAAAGTAAGATATGATGGTTCTATAAAGGCAGATAAAGCACTTTATAGAAATGTCCACTAGTGTAACAGGTCATCCCTCAGAGAGTTCTACCAATGCTTCACCTTTGAGAGTGCTGCATTATTGGCAGACACTCCTTATTGTGACCTTAAAGCCTCTGGACAGTCTGGTTACCTGGGCATTGACAGGGAAATTCTTTTTAGTTATCTAAAACAAAGCTTTTAAGTGAGATAAAATCTGAGAGGTAAAGTCAAAGTTGCAATGACAAAAAGTGGAACATGAGACAGCTGCAAGCAAGGGTTGTTTCATGCACATCAGCCAGGACACAGGAAACAGCGCCAAGCCAGAAAT
Organism: Myotis davidii; assembly: GCF_000327345.1. Taxonomy (NCBI): domain Eukaryota; kingdom Metazoa; phylum Chordata; class Mammalia; order Chiroptera; family Vespertilionidae; genus Myotis; species Myotis davidii. Next base: position 264,192 of record NW_006297827.1, read on the forward strand.
CTCAGGTACTCGCCAATAGCAAACTCAGACTTGTGTTAAAACAGGAACCACGACAGCAGCAGCATGTATGAATTTACAGCTTATTGAGACTACTGTACCTGAAAACAAGGGAATTTGTTCTTCCAAATCCTAAAACTAAGGACTCTGTGATTTCAATGCCCTCTAGTCTCATCAAAGGCACCAACTGCTTTAACAAAACTCCCACCGATGGGGTGCCCATGGCCTGAAACAAGTTAATTAAAAGAGAAAAAGAGGTCACATGGGAACATGCTTCCTTTAATCAAACGGTGACTCCATTATAACAGTTTCAAAGTCTGAACCACTTCCCAAGGCACTGCCATCATTTCAGGAAAAATTAAACAACCCATACATTTGATATAGCACAATTAATGCATTTTTCATCTGAGACACAAGTTAAAGAACCTTTAAAGTATAATAGTCTTCTTAAAAAAACCCCAACAAATTAAATCTACAAAACTTATCATTAACAATATAATTTAATCAAGGCACGGTTTAAAGGTAACGACTTGGTGTAGAGTGACAGACATGTGGTATGTAGGACACGAATCAAACTTTAGGGCACTAATAAATACAAGCCCCAATGTTTTAAGAAAGTTTGCTCACTTCTCTTTATCTTCTACTGTCCACCTGTCAGGCAGAAATTATAAATTATGCACATAAACACTCAGTGGAATTTAGAAATGGTCAAGGTGAAAATCTCATTCTCTATACTCCAGATGGCAGGCACAGTACAATTTGCACTGTGAACTCTAGACAAACAAGCTAAAAAAACCCTTACAGAATAATTCTTCTGAAGCATGTCATGTCACCTTGTTATCGTAGCTCACTGTACCATCAGGCGTGGTCGCCATTATTTCTGGAGTCGAAGCTCGTAAGTGTCCCGGGCTCATGATACTGGGTTTTGCAACTCCAAAGCAAAGAATGAGGTAGTTCCTCCACAAGGTCACATAGCTGTCTCCGCTGCCAGCAGTGCTGGTTTTCTTGGCATTAATTGGGCTACTAGAAATATGGAGAAGTGAGCACTAGTTCAGGATTTTAAATATCACTCATTGAATAATGATCCTACAAAGTGCTCAAAGAGAGTTGAACAGCTATCTGTCAAGATTGTCTGGACAGGGAAGGTCACTACTGGATGGGAAGTTGTATAAACTTTCACAACATTTTCACCAGTAAGGTCTGAAATTCTGTACTTAGACATTCATATTGATTATTATGAAAAGCAACAACAATAACAACAAAACTAGCTCTAGATGAGAACTTTGAACCGGATTTTTATTCAATGTTAAGAATTCTATGTTAGGAAGTTCAGAATCTAGAGAGGATTATAATATCTTAATCTCTTATATGAAATGAAAATGTAAGAGGGAAAATGGTTACAAGCAGAACAGAGGAAAGCACATAGACCCTTACTTGGGGTCCACCAGGGGCATGACTGACTGGAGCCGAGTGAAGGCATAGGGCCAGGCATAGCTGAGGGCCGTGGGGCAATGCTTGGGCAAGTTCTCCTGCCGCAGGAAACTAAACAGACAGAGGACCCAGGGGTCTTTGACAGACTGAGCGAATATCCAGACGTGGGATGGGCTCTTCACATCATAATGGCTGTTGACCAGGACTGCATTCCACTCCACCAACCACTGAAGATCCACACTATGGGTCAGTGGTAAGGTGGCCTGCAGGTGCAAGAGGGCAATGAATCAATACCATACTGTAAACTCCACATCCTCATCATAGCTTTTCCTGACCACCTCTGTAACTAGCCATGCGGTGACTCTGAAACCTCCTCCTACCCCTACCGTATAGGATTTGGTTGGTAGTCATCACTGTTTCCCAGGCTAGATGACAAGCAACTGAAGTACAGAGGTTAAGGACAGGGGTTGTACTTCATATAGTTTTAATGTCATATAACACTGTGCATTGGTAAGCAGATGCTGCTCACTAAATATTTGGTGAACAAAGACATGACATTAGTTAATTCAAACTAGACCAAAGATTTGCCATTTTAAAATTCTGAAAAGTTATTAATCTCTGAGATTCATAAATGTGTATTTAATACCTATAATTAGAATATATATATATATTTAAAGCAATGATAATGAATTAGGGAGATGGCTGAGTTTAATTCCTTTTATGAAAGGTATTTTATTGATGATTTTTAAGGTAAAATACCTATATATTCTTGTCCTATGCTATCAAGCCAAACTAATAAATTCTAGAACCTTTTGAAAGATATCTAATCACATAAGTTCTTGTTCATTTTCTTTTAAGCCCAGAAATCAAAATTTATAGAAGACCAAGTTTCAAATAATGTAACTGCTGTGCCAGGAGAGAAAATTGCCTTCTTTTTTGTTAGGCATTTAACACAATCCATGTTCTCTGCCGGGTCTAAGAGTTCCTGTGGGTCATAGCACCCCACTAGTGGCCTAGATGGTTAATGCACCAGAGAGAAGAGATTCCAGCCCAGACGCTGCCCAAAGCCTGTGACCAGAAAACCCCCAGCCATCCCAGAGTGCTTCATTTATGACTTGGGGATTATAATGCTGTTCTCACTCCACCTTTACGTGAATGGGAGGTAAGAACACCTGGCACAGAGCAGGTACTGCTTGCCCCATGTCCCCTCCCGTGCATCTACCTAATGCAGAGTTGCTGACCTAATTACCCTGGCTCAAGGTTTTGATTCTGATAAACACAGAACAAAATCACATGAGCAAAATATAACCTGCAGGGAAATAAAATCTGTGTATAAAATAATAAAACTTGACTCTTCCATTCCATGTTCAAACAATTTGAATTTCTAAAAGACACAGTAGATATGAATGCATGGCTAACAGTTTTAGTATTATCATTATTATTACAACCATAGCAAGAACAAGGCTACATAGATATAGATTTGTGTTGAATTTCAGTTGGAAAAGGCCACACAAAGCTCACAAGTATTGTTAGGTTTTCTAGTCACTCATAGCTATTTGTCAATTATGTTTGTATTCATTTATAGTTATTTGACAAGAATATATGAGGGACATTGGCAGTGTGGATTCTGCATGCGTCTGGGATGTGTCCTGCTCTCTTCAGCTTTGGAGCTGAAATTAGTCCAGGTTCCATGACTGCACTGTACTGATTTTTTAAAAAAACCAGATAATTAAAATCTATTTCAATCTATTTTCTACTTATTCATGAAAACTGAAGCTGCTAATATGCACTTTATAAGGGAGAATATGTTTGTGAGACAGATAAAGCTGTACTAGAGTCAGAGTTCAATTAGGGTCAAGTCCGGGCCCTATCACTTCCTTCTGTGTGACTATGGCCCTGTGCCTCTTAATGTTTTTGAGTTTTGATATTATCAGGGTCAAAATGATAATAAATGTGAAAGCACCTTATAAACTGTAAAGCACCTTTAAATACAAGGTACATATAGTGTGAAGTACAATAAATAATGTGAATTCATTTTCTTAAAGAAGCCTGAGCAATTCTTGAAATTGCAGTTTTCAAAAATATTATTTATATACCTAAGGCTCAAATTTCACTTGAAATTATCTGAATGTCTCCTGAACCAGTATTTGAAAATCCTGCCTTGTTTTCCTAAGTACTTTTTTCTTGTTTTGTTAATTCTCACCTGAGGATATTTCCTCCACTGATTTTTAGAGAGTGGAAGGGAGAGAAGGGAAGAGAGAGAGAAACATCGATGTAAGAGAGACACATCATCGATTGGTTGCCTCCCACACACACCCAGACTGGGCTGGGGATCAAACCTGTAACCCAGGTCTGTGCCATTGACCAGGAAGCAACCTACTAACCTTCAGTACACAGGCCGATTCTCTAACCACTGACCTACACTAGCGAGAGCTTCCTAAGTACTTTTGCATCAGTTTATCAACCTGACATAAAACCCCTGAATTCTTCCATACCATTTTTCTTTGTCTCTCTTTTATCAGACATGTCCAGATCTTATACTTAAAATGATTAGCAATAATAGTCAAATATGTACTTACTGAGTCCGAAACTGCTACATGAATAAAACTTTCAAGAATGGAAGAACTTAGCTGATCCATGACATCAATCATAGGCCTGTCGTCATCCTATACAAAGGAGAGGTGGTTACTCTCCATGGGAAAATGGATCCTTCCCATCCAGCCCACTCCCTTTGTCTAGAACATGAAAGCAGAACAGTGTGCAAGACCGTGATAAGGGTTTTCTCACAGAAAACTGAGTGTCAAGATGGTGAATGGCAGTGGATAAAACTCTCTATGCTTCTGAGTTGAGTCTTTGAAGTTTCAGTGGAAGGCAATTAGAACTCCCATTTCACATTGCACTGAGAACACATGCACCTGAATTTCAACAATTCATACATGTGCACAAGAATCTAAATACTGTACCAGATGTTATACACTGAAGCACTGGTGTTGTCATTAATTTTAAGGACTGGAAACCCCACAAAAATATGCTTTGCCTGATCTCTAAAATGCTACTTACTGAAGTCACTGATCTGCTAAAATAACTGATAAATTGCTGACTGTGACTGAATTTAGTGCTAAAGAAAGGGTACTGGAGACTAACCACGTGCTCGCCATGGTACTATGTAGTGTATAGCTATTTGGTAAAAGAAGCAAATTGGAATGGGCATAAAAAAAAAAGTATCACAATTGTATACTTTACAATGTGGTTCCCCTGACATTTCAAGTACCCACCTGGCACCATACATAGTTACTACAATATAATTGACTACATTCCCTATACTGTACTTTACATCCCCATGACTATTTTGTAACTGCTAATTTGTACTTTTCAATCCCTTCTTCTAAGTGAATGAATGTGTATGTTTGCCATTCTTTATTATAGAAAAGCTCAGATACATAAAATTGTTTACTTAGAAGCCTTATAGGGAAGCTTTGGAATATCTTTGTTCATGTATGAGAATGATTTCAAAATGAGAATGAGAATGGTTTCCAAAGAGTCATGGCTGGTGTAAGAAAACAACACACTGTGTGAGAAACATCCCATACAGTCTGCTGGAAAAGCAATTACCAGTATGAACACGGGGCTTTAGAGGCATCTGTATTTGGCTTTGAATGATGGCTCTGTCATGTCCTAGCTATTGATAAAGACTTTTAACCTCCCTAAACCTCAGTCTTTGTACATTGGGGGTAAAAACAATACTCATTCTTAGGTTATTGTGAGAGTTAAATAAGATAATATATGTGTAGAGCACTTAGGTAGTAACTGATACTGACATAGTTATCAGTATTCTCATAATCAGAGACTTAATGGAGGTTTACCAAAGTATAGCATGTCTCAGAGATCTATTTACTTGATACCAGAGGCATGATCCTAAAATATTTCAGATAGCTATCTGAAAAAATGTGAATAACCAGGACAGTGATGGATTTGGAAAGACAATGACCATTTTGAGGATCATAAGTCAAGACCCATGATTTAAAACAAGAAAAATACCATTTTTTTTCCTAAAGAAGTAGTGGCATAAACAGCTGGCCCTTCTTTAATCAACTCATACCTGGGGTTTGGCCACCTGTGCCAGCAGGCCATGAGCCTGGACACCTGAACAAGGGTGCCCTTGACTGAGGGTGGGATGTTAGCTGGAGTTATAGCGCTTAATCATGTGCTTATTTCTCCCATCTCAAGGGATATGTTTTCTTATGATGCATTTTTTCTACTGTTGTAAAGATTAAATGACTTTCTGTTAGCCAGACTCTTAAGTATCTCAATCATTTTAAATGGTATCCATTATTTTCTTAAGTTCATTCTCTATTATAAATGTAATAATGTCTGCTTACTTTGATGTATGCTGAACATTATGAAGACAAAATGATTTATAACTTAATATTAATTCTTCACTTTTTTTAATAAGCACTATCTCTTGGAGAATGATAAACAGGCTTTTCTATTGCTCTAAGAATATATGACTTATCTCTCCTACATTAATAGTGCTAGTTCATAATTAAAAACCACCACGAAGCACAGATCATGTGTTGACATCATGTGTAACATGACAGAACATAAAGTAGTAATGCATCATTTACAATTTTTAATCTAAACATCAAAACTCTTGAAAGGAATAAATTGGGAACTTCAGAAAAATAATCCATACCTCAGGCTGACCCAGGACAAGAAATAAAGCTCGGATTTCCTTGAGTATTAAAACGGACAGTTTGCGTGTGGCCACCTGAAAACTGCAGAGTAAAACCAGAGCAAAGCCTTCCACAGCATGGAGGACACTGCAATGGGGACTTCGTTCCGACTGCATTCGGTGGCTGGAGCCATTTGCAATAAACTGTCATACAATAAGAACAACATTCTATATCAGAAAAATAACAGGGAAA